>NW_010559713.1:0-10000 GCF_000687285.1 Phaethon lepturus
CTTCTCCCTCTAGCGCACCGCCGTCAGGAGCAGGCCCTTCTTTCCCGAAACAGCAATTAAACGGGGGGTTCTGTTCTGTTTCCCGAGTGATTTGGAGAGCCAAGGGATGTAACGCTGCCCCGACAGTGTACAGGACAGTCTCGCCGGACACTTCGCCGGGGCATGAAGTCTTATTTATTTTATCAAAACAACTGTTAAGTGGGCTATTTCTGATTGGAAGGTTCACACCGCGTTTTACCGATGGTAATTCAACACCTGAGTCTCGATTTTGCCGAGTTTTAAGGCGGTCTTAATTTTTAAGAAAAGTTTCAGTTTATGTGTCTGAATCACTCTTATTATGACTGTAAACACAAGGCTTTGGCGTTAAATATTTGGCCGGAGTGGGGCTTATTAAGGCTACACCCTACAAAGACTGCGCTGGCTCAGGCGGAGACAGGAATTAGTATGTGTGCCAGATCAGGATGTTAAGTAGTCCCGTTTCATACAGTCAACTTTGTATTACCACTTACTTAATTTCAGTTAGTAAAAGACTAACAGTAAGATGGGCACACTTTTTCAATGCCTGATTAGCTTTGAAAGGTCGGACTTTCAGACTAGAGAAGTAAAATGGATTCAGATTTATCACACTGTTTATGCTAGATAAAGGCACTTGTGGATTCCTAGGCTCCAAGTGGGGAGCAGTTCTCAAGTATTGCTGCAAGCAAGAAATTGATTATATGGTTTTAAGGTCCTGCTTCCTGTCACGATGTAGGGTGTGCATATCATGAACTTGCATATTATTTTTAAGCTAGAAAGCTTTAGTGTGGTCTTATTGAGTGGCTTGGTGGCCTTTTGCTTTGTGTCCCTTTCATGACCTGTCTTATGGTTACTGGCTTTGCTGGAGAGAAACATTGTAAATGTTGCTCTGTGCAGTTTAAGTGGACGGTGGTTTGTGCCAGTTGTTACAGACAAAGTATTCTGAGGTCTGGGGAAACTAGAATTACTTAGGTTAATATTTTTCAGTCTGTGTATTCTTTTTGTCAGCTAAAAGTATAACATTGTCTAGAAACTTTTGAGAAAGCTGTTGTATCTAATATGATACAATTTTACTTTTGTAGAATTTGTAATTTGTGTTTCACTACTGGCTTATTGCTGCTATTTGATAGAGTTATTGAGAGAACTCTCTGGTAATACTAAATAGCATTTCAGGTGACCTTTGCTTCACAATAAATCATCACAAAAGTTACCTGAACAAGGTTTTCCCTTGTGTTTGCAGGTTGGGAAACAGTGAAGGGAAAGTCTTTAGTAGGCAAATGAGCAACTGAGTGGAGATGCTGGCAGCGCTGGTGCAGGCCTGCATGTTCACATGGTGAATGCTGTAGCATGTGGCTACATCCCCTTGGACCTGGAAGTGGCCTAATGATGCCAGTGTGGTTATGCAGATAACTGCATGTGGAGCTAGCTCAGCGTCAGCATGCCACTCTCTGAAGCGCTTCTAGCTCTGATACTCGCTTGCATGTTCTTTTTCTTCACTTCTCTGCTTCTGCAGTTTGAGTCTGAGAGCTGAGAAGAAGAGATTAAAGTTTAGTAGTGTTTATTGTCCCGTGTGAGCAATTTCTTTACTGCTCAGTGTTGCTCTTCTGTTTGTTCACTTGGTTTACAGAAATCCACGGCTGCTGGTTCTGATTTTGTTACAAGCTTGTTGCACTGAAGTTACAAAGTAGATTGTGTAAATTCCCACTGAGTAATTAGTGCAGCTATTACAATGATACTAACACAGTTCAAATTATTTACAGTCAAAATTAACATACACAAGGTTTCTAATGTTTTTACTTTGTTTCTAATAGCACCCTTTCCCTGTTAGACTCTCTTTTTTGCTGTCCCTCTGAGTCCTAAGGTCACTGGCTCAATTTGGTAGTGGGGAAGGAACAAAACTCAAGCAAGTCATCAGCATCCCAAATCCTTTGAGAGAACTGTGATGTTGATTGTTTTGTACTTCTCAGAGTCTGCATTTAGAAATGCATATAAAAGATTCACATGTCAGTTTTTCTTCATTGTTTTGCACTCCACATTTTATCTGAATTTACTGCATATGGTGTGTTTTACATGTGTTGAATAGTTTTTCTTTGCTATCCTAAAACTGGTTTTAGCGATCTCTCAGGCTTGCATTCCTTTGACCAATGTTTGACTATCGGTGAGTTGTTTATAGCACCAGGGTATTTCAGAATCTTCCCATGCCTGTGTTTTCAAGGGCTCTGCTACCATCCTGTGCTCCTGCTGTCATAAAATTCGATTTTTTTTATGCTGCTTTTTTTATTCTAGGCCAGAGAGCGCTCATTTTTGTTAGTAACAAAAGTCAGTACAATGGTGTTATACCACATGATTGTACAAAGCTGAACAAAAATTAAAACAAGGCAGGTAATTGTCACCTAGTCATAATAGCAGTTACAGTTAAACAAGTAAAAAGGGTCTAGACTGGCCAAGACAAGTCCAGGCAAAGTCTGACTATTCCTGAGAACTATTTTGTGAGTGCAATACAAATACAGTGGCCTCTCAAAAACAATGTTTAATAACTTACAGTATGTGTCAGGTGTACTGTACCAGGTAGGCATTCCTCTGAGCTAAAACAATTGACACTTGTGACAGGAGAAGACTTGGTGCTGGTCCATGACGGCTTAAGCTAATCTAAATCTGAGATGCTGTGTTACAGCTTCCTCTGTGCCCTGCACAAGGACTTTGGTGGCCACCCATCTATATACTTCAGGGAGCTGATCCACGGAAAAAATAATCAGGACTTAAAAAAAATAAAAAAGTTATTTTGAAGGTTGAGGCCTGCTTGGACCAGCTCACCACACAACTGCACATGTTTTGGGTCTACCACAAAGGCAGGCATGAAAGCATTCAGGGAAAAAATACAAATGCAGTTGGCAAGATTCAGATTTGCTTATGGAGAATGGCTGTGTGAATAAGCAAGTAAATATAGTTGTGTTTGTTGTGTGGTAACAATATGTACTTGTACAGTTACTCTGCAGCAGCTTGGCATACTGTAAGTGAAGGAAACTTTCAAAAAAGGGGCAATGGGAAAGAATGCTATCTTACATTCCCTGTGGGGGAGATGATACAGCAGCAGCTCTATCTCTTCTGGGACAGCTGCACGCAGATAAAAGAAGAGGTATGGCTCTGTCCCACTCCACCAACTAGAAGCCTAGTTATGTGCTCTCTACTACACTGGGCATGCATGTGCTGAGTCAACTTAAAGAGTACAATGTTAATGTTCCTATTTTGGACTAGAACTACTATATAGGTGTTTATTCCTGGTGTGTGAGAAGACTCAGGTAAAGGTTTATTAAACATGCCATAAAGTGACTGATTCAACACTTCAATTATTTTTCCTTAATTTTTTCCTGCATCTGCAATTTAGAAAAGTACATTGAATTTAGCCTGTAATACTGATTTTCAAGCACATTCAATGCTTAGGCTATAAGAGTATATCAAAAAGGGTAAGGGTCAAGGATTATTAGGATGTATTGAAATTTTTTGACATTTTGTTTGTCTTTTATTAATCATCTGCTGTAGCACATTCTTTTCCCTCATTAGTTACCTAACTCATCACTTTTTTTCAAACTAAGAACAAAGCAGCTGTTCTGGTTTAGGATTTTTTTTTAAGCTGTTTATCATAAATCCTTTGTGTACCCCTCTCAAGAAACTATATTGTATGTTGTGGGTACTTTGCTTGCCTTCATGTTTCTTACATTGCTATTGTATCAGTGAAAGAAATTTAAACTAGGAATGGAGAGAGCCTTTTGCTTTTTTTGACAAACCTGATAGCCAGGTGATTGCATACTTTCATTAGCTTGTCATTAAAAAAAAAAAAATTAGATTTGATGAGTGTGAATAATAAAATTGGCTGTATTTCTGGCTTATGTCCTAACAAGCAATACTTCTGGTTTAATCACTTCAAAATAGTCTTGCTCTCAGTAAATCCAAACTCAGACAACCTGCTGGATAGTAAGAGAATTGATTAGAAAAAACTTTTAAAAATATCTTGTCATCATTTCAAATTGGCAATTATTTTAAAAACTACTGCAAACAAAGTAAGTTGGGTCATATGAAAGTAGCACTGACATTTGCCCATAGTTTCCATCTGATTAAGTGGAAGTGACACCAGTAGATTAGAATGAGACTAAGACAATTCACATTGCAATTGTGTTAGTTTAACTCTAACAATCTTTTAACACTCTTGTTTAAATGTGGCTGACATACCATAATTACAAATCTACAAGCCTTGATTATAGAATTTTACATCATGAACCTGTGGGGAAAGTGTATTGACTTTTGTGAAGCAGCTCTTTTTTAAAACTACCTTTCTAAAACTATGGAATCTTCCTGAGATTGTTCTTCTGCCTGTCGCACTGCTGTTGATACTTTTTTTTTCCTCTTTGTAAAATGTCATCATATTGCCAAGCAATTTACACTGTGATTTCCGCCCCCCCACCCAAGCACAGAAAGTTCTGCAAGTTACACAAAACTGTTGGTCTATTTTTAAATATTAACTTAAACAATTCTTTTAAATTGAATTATTTTACTAGTGAGTTCAGGATACATTTTGTGCAAGTGAAATATGAAGCATTGCAGAGAATGCAGATATTTCTTTTGCTGTATGTTGACTCTACTGCGAATTCAAGCACAAAACTAGTTCATTTTCCTGATTACCTAAGAAGTTTGCTATTGTTGGTGTAAATCACAAATTTTCTCAATCTTCTATCCACCATATGAATTATGGTTACTTTCTTGCTGGTTTCCCATTACCATAAGCACTAGCTCTGATTCTTAGCATCAATATATTGATAAGAAATTAATGTTTGCCTTGTTTTTTCTCATTTTAATTAGAAGATTGTATGCAACAACTGCTTGTTAGCTCACTTAATAGGAAGGGCTGGGATATCTTATACACGTATTAAGGAATGATCTGCAGAGCTGCTCAGCTATACTGAGTCATCATGATAAAGAAATTTAATGTGTGTACACTGCACATGCAAGATCTCAAGGATTCAGGAGGGTTAATATATTGCATGCACTGTTGGATACAAGCTGACTCTACCCAAATTAAATAAACCTTCTCAGACTGCAGGAGCGTTGTGCATCTGGTGTCTAGGATTGTCACCAGCTCAGTCCTAGAGTCTTAAACTTGGGTTCAGTACTAGCCAAATGTGGTGTATGTCGTCCAGAGCTACTTTGATACACCTTAAGTACCTTCTGTAGTGCTCCTGACATCAGGATCAGATTCAGAAAGTCCTGAGTTGGCCCTGCATTTGAAGGCCACTTCGGTCTTTTAGACTTGGTAACTTAGTCTTTGTCTCACACAAAAAAAATGCTTAATGTGAACTGCTTGAGTTTTTTTCCACTGGGGAAAAAGAAAAAAATCACAGTGTAAATTGCTTGGCAATATGATGACATTTTACAAAGAGGAAAAAAAAAGTATCAACAGCAGTGCGACAGGCAGAAGAACAATCTCAGGAAGATTCCATAGTTTTAGAAAGGTAGTTTTAAAAAAGAGCTGCTTCACAAAAATCAATGCATTTACATAGTGCTGAGTTAACATCTATGGCATACATAGTCACCAACCCAGATAATTAGTTGAAGGGTAATTGCGAGTTTACTCCAGCCTCCAGAATCAAAACTACTGGTTTGAAGGGCTTCCTATTTCCCTGTGTTTTTCAATGCATGCTTTCTTTTAAACTTCAGGAATACCAAACAGTACCCACACGTCTTAAAAAAACTGGTAGAAGAGCATAGTGGTCGCTGTGAAAATTGCATAGTGTGGTGTTGTTTCGGATTTTTTTGAATGGTTTCGATTTCATTTGTTTTACATTTTGAGAAGACTTAAAAACTGGTTCCTTTTTAGAATTATCTCACTAGTTTAAATTAGTAATGGTCAGCTCTTTAAAAGAGCTTCCTTCACATTCTTTCCTCCATCCCATTACCTCTTCTAAAAAAAAAAAAAAAATCAAAGCCTTTAGTGACATGCATGATTCTGGCATCTTGTTTTTTGTGTGCTTAATTTTATCTTCTGCCCCCAGACACAAAACTGTATTGTGCATGTCCATGCTGACCATACTATCTATTGATGTCATCGTTTTAGTAGGCAAAACTATGTCACCCACCAGGTTTATTTCCATAAGGTGTCAGTATCAATGTAAAAATAAGGAGGAAGGAATTTTTTTTTTTTATTTGGGCAGGAACTTATGCAAAACTCTGGCTTTGCAACCTTAAATTCTTTAAGCAGTCTTTCAAAAGTTTGGAAATACAGTAGTTACAGTTGCTTGGCAACCCCACTTTGGTGCCATTATGCATACATGTAGTACTGCTGTCTTGTTTTTGATTGTACATACCTTTTTCATGGCATTGTTCCTCATGGCATGGAGCCGCATATTCACCTATGTGGATAAAAGAGTTACAAATAAACATTTTGTGCTGTATTAGAATGTAGATCTATGGGAAGACTGAAAAATTATAAAATTTATGGTAGTGTTTTGTATACAGAAGATGAGTTACAACTGCTTTAACAACCATAATCTATCCTGGCTTGACTTTGAGTTAAGTATTATTAATTATATGTATTGTATAGGTGGAGATCTCAGTCAGGATCAGGAGGTCTGTTATATATTTTCTTTAAACTCTGTTAAGTCTCTTTCCTGATGCATTGTGAATTGCCTACACACCTAATATGACTGTAGTTCTGTTTCATGTTGCTCATTACTGTAACACTGATTTTCATAGTCTTAACAGTAGTAATCCCTGACAAAAGCCACGCTGGCAAAGTTAACCTGAAATATCATGGTAACTCGGTTCTGTAGGCTGTAGATGCAGGAGTGGCCAAAAATTATGTGTATACTTGTGTATGGCTACATCTTGACTCTTTTAAGAGAAAGTTTACCTTTTGTGATGATTTTGTCACTCTCAGGAAAATGAACACATAAACTTGAGATACTGTCCAAATAGGAAAGTAGTCAGTCATTGCTAAGAAAACATGGCAGTTCATGATAATTGTGTCAAGTGTTGTATTTCTTTCCTTCTTCCTTCATCTTCCTCCCTTGACTTTTCCTCTTAGGCTCCAGTCTATAATGGGTGTATGGTTGTGTAGCCTTAGTGAACCCAAGAATGTGCGTAAGTAATTTGCAGATTTGTGACCTGATATTTTAAGCTCTGCAGGTAGTGATTAGCACAGTGGCAATGTTACTGCAGTTGGTGAATTACCTGTGCTACAATTGTGCATAATGTTAATACATGCAATTCGTTATAGTATAACAAAAAAAGCTGTAACCTGTACAGTTACACTATTATGGATTTTTAGGTTTGAACTAAGCATAGATATTTCATTATCTAGTCAATACATGCTGTCAGCTTTGGATTTTCACAGAATCACAGAATTATTAAGGTTGGAAAAGACCTTTAAGATCATCAAGTCCAACCATCAACCCAACACAACCATGCCCACTAAACCATGTCCTGAAGTGCCATGTGTACACATTTTTTGAATACTTCTAGTGTTTGTGACTCCACCACCTCCCTGCGCAGCCTGTTCCAATGCTTGACTGCTCTCCCTGTGAAGAAATTTTTCCTAATATCCATTCTAAACCTCCCCTGGCACAATTTGAGGCCATTTCCTATCGTCTTATCACTAGTTACTTGGGAGAAGAGACCAACACCCACCTCACCACAACTCCCTTTCAGGTAGTTGTAGAGAGCGATAAGGTCTCCCCTCAGCCTCCTCTTCTCCAGACTGAACAACCCCAGTTCCCCCAGCCGCTCCTCGTAAGACTTGTGCTCCAGACCCCTCACCAGTTTTGTTGCCCTTTGGACACGCAGTGCCCACGCAGTTTCTGTGTGCTTAGGCTGAATCCATGGCATATTAGCATATACCATGGTTAATAGTAACAATAGTTTTGAAGAGATGCACATCCTTTCACTAGTGAACCTATTCAATAGCAAAATTGAGAAATTCCCTCTCATCTTCTTCAGACCTCCACTGAGATTGCTCAGTCCACCAAGGGGAGTTTTTTTTGTGTTGATTTTTCTAATGCTGGGGAGCAGTCTTTGGTGGCTTAAGCACATAGGTGTCATTGTAGCTAATGCAGAACCTGATTTGTTGGCAATTGCTGGAGGTTGGCAGAAACTATATATAAAGAGTCGTAGTGTGTGCTTGCTCTGTCCTTGTACCATTTTACCTTTTTTTATTCTAGGCATCCACTAGTGGTGGATGTGACTGTGGCTCAAGAAGGTAGAAGTTTTGTCTACCTAGTACAGAGGATCTTAATTTCATCGTGCAATTGGAAAACTCATGTTGTGCATACTTTTTTATCTGAGGGTTGACAGATGAGACTGTATGCCCTTCCTATGATCAGAGAGGTAGATCTGCTTTCTTCTGCTAATGATGCAACTACAGGAGATGATACCAGTGTTGATGTATAAGGACCAGGGTAGGAACATACGTACCTTTGGGGATTGAGAAAGAAGAGCGATTTGAGGTGTGCTCAGCACCAGCTGGAAGTTAGAATGATCTAAACCGCTTGCAGCTGTGCACCCTAAACATTCTAGGAATGAAGTCCCTTGAGAAATTGATGTCATCCTAAATTCAGAGGTTTCATTTCCCTCTCCTCCTCTTCAGTCCTCTGGTCTCTGATGCTAGTCAAACATTTGCTGAGCTTGCTCAATTTGCTTAACCCAGGAGAAAAACTGTCAGCTTTCTTTTTCTTACTGTGTTAATTTCCTGCTGTTTTGGTGAACTGCATTGGCTCATGGAGAGATCGATTGAGCATTAGTGCTAGCAGAGAGGTATGCTGGGGTGGGGGAAGAGAAGACTTCTGTTCAGCAGTGGTCAGTTTTTTGACTGTCTTGAACCATCGTGTGTTACTTTACTCTTCAGCTTGGGGAGCCAACGTGAGGGAGAGAAAGTAGAAGATAGGGGAGGAAGTAAATCATAATGGTATGGAAAAGGTAGTTAAGGAACTACTTTTTTTTTTTCTGCTACTTTAAGATTCTCTCAAGCCCTTTGAGCTCTTCTGGGTTTAGTCTACAGCTTTAAAGTAGGAAAACTGTGGTTTTTATACAGAACACGCAAATTGTGAAATTGATTGTTAAGTGATGTGAAAGTCAAACATGCAAAGGATTTTAAAAGGGCCACAGCCAGGAGCCGACCTATTGTCTATTAAACATTGATGGTTTAGTTTTGTTCTTCAGTGTTAAAAAGTTCTTAACTTGATTTCTAGAGGCAGGTATACCACAGGAAATGTCACTTTAGACTTGATTTGTTTCTTTATATTCTTCCCCTGGTAGTTAACTACTGGCTAGCACTGGAGAAAAAGTCCAGAATAATTGGATCTTATGTTTTTACTTTGTCATTTTGAAAGACTGGGAGAAGCTAATAAAATACTATTTTTGTTTGGTGCCCCGCCCCCAAAAAAACCCCCCCCCCCCTTCCCCAGTTTCTAGGGGTGTAGAATTCTGCTTCGGTGTCCATGAAAAATAACTAAGGAAAACAAGCTTGTTTTCAGTAGATTTAAACCAGGTATGTGGGAGTCTTCATTTCCATTGAACATTTATATGGACTTCTGAAGACTGAAAAGAGCTATTGTAAATGGAGACTTGAAGTATGAGAATAAGCTAATATGAGTTGTATGCAGTTGTTTGTCAGTTTTTACTTCGGGTGTCCAGGGCGAGGAAGGACTTGAGAATTTTTGGTCAGTAGATTTGTTTTAAAAGGGGGAAAATTAAAGGAAAATTTCAGTTACTAGTTGGTACCTTAATTATGTATCAGGTGCCTTCAATCACAAGCTCTCACATCCTTCTTGGTAGTCCACAGAACTGTAACACTTGCTAGAAAGTAGAATGGGATGCGGAAACTATAACAAAATATATGAAAGAAAGAAACTTCTTTACAGATTTTGCATTTTTTTAACATCTGACCCAATTACAAAATACACTATACCATTATTTTAGATTGTGACTGTCTCTTTGTTCT
>NW_010559713.1:12973-29211 GCF_000687285.1 Phaethon lepturus
TGGATTGCAAATGGCTGGATTTATAGTGTTGGTATAAAAATAAAACTGGCTGTACTTTAGAGCTGTCACACGCATGGAAACAGAAATTGGAGCATATTTGACATCACCCTTCTACAAATAGAAAAGGCAGAGCCAAGTCTCAGGTAATAACCTCTTCTTTGACTAACTGGATATCATTGACAAACCAGTTTATGTGATAAAAATGGTATTGGGTCAGAGGGTTGGGGACACAGTGAAAGAGCAAAATAAATATTTGTTTTGGTACTTCTATCCATTACTCTGTCAAGGCTTTATATTTTTCTACAAACAAACTTTGTACACAGCAAATGAGTATGGAAAAATTCTTGGCTCATTCAGTGACTGTGACACATGACGTAAAAATCTCTTCCAAGAATTCAAGAAATGTACACACACAATGTCAGGCTTCTGTAAAATATTTCAAGTTAAAAAGCTAAAGGTAACCTTGTGTTCAACTACATGAAGTCTTATTTCTGTTTTCATCTGTATAAAGTACATCTCAATATCCGGGTCTATCCAAGTGATACATTGCAAAGAATGAATGTCATATCCTACCCTTTTGAGTTTGAGGGGAGACAACAGGGAATTTTTTGAAGTGTCAAAGCAATGCTGTAGTTACTTTTGAGATCAGTTCAGTGCTGACCTTTGCACTATAATATGTTCTATTGAGCTTTGTAGAGACTTTTCTGAATGAAATATTCACTCTGAACTTGTATATCAAAATTAATGCATTTATTCAGTAATACAGAGTACTCAGTCACAGGTATGCTATTATTGCTTAATTGTAACCGTCCTTTGTATTTTTTTGTGTATCACACTTTAAATCACTTGTTTCAACTAAAGTTCTGTTTTATATTGAAGGCAATATATCTGGTGACTTAATTTCCACTTACTTATCATATGTCATAGTTACACTTCAGAATTTGAAAAATGTAGTAGCATTTTAAGGTAGCTGAGAGGATACTTGTTGTAAAGTATGCCAATTATTTTTTTGTTTTGGTGATAAATGTTTGGTTTATTTGCAGAGCTATTACAGTATGCAGGATATTGTATAGCTGAAATAAGGCTAACCATAGGATTTCAGATGGGTACCAGGTGACAGATTGTTTAAAAACAAAAGGATATTTTAAGGAACTGTCTATTGTAAAATAAAGGCTTATTACACATATACAAATGAATATGTGTAATATACATACTACATATATATGTGTAGTACATAAGTATAGCTATCATAAGAAGTAATCTACACTGGTTCCTTTTTTTTTTTATTTTGTGTTCTTCCAGTTAAAAGTTAAAGTTGCTGTAGCTTATATTTCTTACGACACTATAGAATGTCTGCTTAAAGTTATGCCTGTAGTGGTTTTTATGGTTGCAGATTTTCTCATCTATAAATGACCTGTGTACTTGAAATGCCACAAATTATGGTCTAATTTTTTCTTGTACCTACTGAGCTATTCTTACTCTGTTCACTGTGTATGAGCACACATATATAAAGATTCTGGTTTAGTATCTGTTTTAATCTCTTTGGAAAACAAAAACAGAACAAACCCAAAACAAACAAACAAACAAAACCCAACCATCGCACACACCCCCCCCCCCCCCCATCTTATTTCTAGATAGACAACGGGTGAAGGAAGAAGAGAGGAACAAAGTATCATCTGGGTAGGTTTGTGTAGAATTCTGATGAAATTTTTAAGAGGTGGTTAAGGAGTAGTATTGCTCTATTATGAAATTCACTTTTCTTTTGAAAGTGAAAGCAAGCTATTGATTTAATTTGTCATCTCCCCAAGCTACATATTCAGTAGAAATGGCTTCATGACATCTAGAGGAAGAATCTAGTACAGGAAATGTTTTCAAATCAAAACTTCTTAATAGCAGTAAACGTCAGCATCCCAATCCTATGAATGATAAATGGAATGTTAAATTGGACAATTCTGATTACTGAAAAAATTATGCTGGAAAATTTGTCACAGAATACAGTCTCATATTTCAGGTTTCATGTGTTTCCTTTTTTAAAGTAGAATGTTTCAAGTTCTGCTTCTGAAATGTACAATTACTACAGAAATAGAAATAGGTAGATAAATACATGTTCAATTCTTACATATCCAGATACGAGAAAGGTGGCCAAAAAAATCAAGTTACATTTAGTTCTAAACTAGGCCGGAATATGCAGTCCTTTTCTGTTTGATAAAAGTAGGCAAACTTGAATAGCAGTCAGTTTGAAAAGTTAGTGTGCATAAAGGGAGATGTGAATGTGAAAACATAAGTAATGACAAACAGCGTGCCTTTTGTTTTAGCTAAAAATTAAAATAATTAAAAGTGCCGGGTTTAGTCATGCAAGTTGCCTTTATTTTCAATGGCATACACACTTCAGTAAGTGAATCAACGTAAAAACTGCCTTTAATCATATCTCTGTCTGCTCCTCAGGGTAATTTGTGTTCCCATTCAAAAAAACATCATCTGTCTCACAGGTTGATTAAAATTAACTTTTTTGGAACCTAAAAATAGCAAAGCAAATAATACTGTCTGGAATTAAATCAAGTAACCTTGATCAAACAATTAACACATCCTCTACTAAATCAATATTTGCTGATGCTAATACTGGAGCTAGTTCCAGTAGTTGGAATTACAGCCACTGATTTAGTGTCTTTATTATTGTAATTAGACTGCTGTCTTTCCCCAGTACTACTTCTCAAAGCTAGTACTTGGCTGACTTGTAGAAACTGGCCTAGAAAATACCTATGGTACATACTCTACATGCTGTTAAATCTTCTTTATAAAAAGCTGAAGGCCCTCTCTGATGGGGTGCCTCTACAAGGCTTGAAATGAGTTCAGGTGCATGTTGCCACAGCCCAACTTACATCAGCTGTTGTGGAGCCACAGCTTAAGGCTATCTTAGCAAAACAATTTCTGGATTATGTAAACTCTAATAAAAGTAGGAAGAGTTCCTGCAGTTGCAGTATCAGTATAATACTCTGGAATTTTTCTCTATTACTGTGGTGGTGCTTTTGTAGCTGCTTCAGTTCAAAGAAGGTTCTTGTCACCCCAGTACCATTCTGTACATTCTCAGCAGCACTTCTAGTAGGGTACTCAACTGTGACAAATTAGGAATTAATTTGCTCTGATGCGCTAACGTGACCATGAAGCTCTCTGCTAGACCTTTATTTATTCTCTTTTCATTTATATAATATATTCTTTGCTGCTTGGATACAATTACATTCTTTTGGCTGTTTGGTTCTCCTTAAACAATCTCATATAGGCTGATCTGATGCTTATTTTTGTTAGGGGAAGGGTTTTCTTTGGCATGCCGTCAGGTTTGCGGTAGCATCTCAGTACTTGTTTTGGTCCTGAGTTAGCTGATCAGAAATTACTTTGTTGTTCTCCAGATCCTGAAGGGTGTTTAGGTTCAGATCTAGAATTATGTAATCCAACATATACCTAATGAACGTATGTAATGAAGTGGGAGATGCAACAGCAAAATTACAGTAATGACAAATAATGAAGTTTGATAACGGAATTGCAATGTAAGAATTACTGTAGGGCATCAGACTAGACTACCTTAATATTCCCTTCAGACTTTCAAAATTTTTCACATTACTCTTGAATCTATGCTTGTTAGCAAAAAGCATCCTGCCCCCAAGTATGGGTCTATTATTAGGATTAAAAGATGGATTCTTTTCCATTTGAAAGATAGGCCATAAAGAAAATTGCTATAATGTAAATTTATGGAACTGTTACTTTTGTCTATAGCCCCTAAACCAGCATCAAGGTAAATGGTGGTGAAAATACTCAAACGAACAAAAGGCTATGAAGCTACTGTGTAATTTGGGAATCTTACTTTTCATTATTTTGTATGAAAACTAGTATGGGAAATAATGCATTTCCTGGCATGAAATGTAGTGATCAGGAAGCAACATGTTTTGGGATCACAGTTTGTGAAGCTGAAAGTGCTGTTTCTTTTCATTCACGTGTGCTAACTTTTTTCAAATTGACTACTAAGAAGGATGTCTGTCATTATTCATCTAATAATGCAGGTGCAGTGGTGTTAGTTAGTGAATAGGAAAGAGGAAAGACCACATGACTATAACAGCCAATATAGGTCACTTGCAAAACTATCAGAACCTGGATGATGTTGAGAAAGTCTGGCAAATGCTGATCTAAAAGCCACTGATGAGAGTGTTGTCTATGCATACCTCTTAATATTGTTTGGTTTGGCTACCTATGATGTGAGGGCTTTTCTGAGATAGACAGCTTTCTTCTCTGCCTTTACTAGCAGTCATCCATATCTACAAGGCAGCTTATCTGTTTCTGTTATGTATTTGAAATGAAGTACCAATATATAGCTCTTTTAGGATAATCTATATGGACAAGTCCACATAGAAACTTTAAAAATATTTTTAATTTAAATTATAAGAATCATTATACATTATAGCTAAATTCAGCAGTTCTTAGATGCAGTTTTTTGCAGTGGTTAAAACCCTTTTTTTTATAAAACTGTATTATCTTATAGGGCTGCAGCTTTTGGGGGTGATGTTATCAATGGTGTAACTTTTTACTGTAATAGAACAAGATTAACACAATCACTTGGTTTAATTGCAGATTGGCAAAAGAAAAAGTTATGTATGAAAAAGAAGCAAAACAGCAAGAAGAAAAGATTGAAAAAATGAAAGCTGAAGCATGTGATGATTATGGAATTAAGAAGCAGGTAAACTATCCTAAAACTTGTTTTATAAAATCCTTCTTTGCTTTCCTTTAATCATAGTGATCTTTAAATAAAAATATCTCCTCTACCTTTTTCCACACTCCTGTTTTATAAATACTAGAATAAAATCATGTCAATTATAAAAGTCATAATAAGCATTTGTAGAAACTTCCTCATAAACTTTCTTTCTCAGAAATACTAAACACCTGAAAATACATGGTCTGGATGCATTTAGGTAAACTAAGTGCTTGCCGGTCAGTGCAAATGTTACAGTGAAGTGAGAGTGCTTTATAGTTAATATGAAGATAAAACATTTAAGCACCAGGGTATACTAGTATCCCTTTGGTAAAATCACAGACCTCAAAAAGAGAGAGCAATGGGTATGCAGCTCTTCATAGCAGCTGCTAGAGTTTGTAGTGAAGTCACTGACTAGTAAGGTGCATGCTGCAGTTTCATTTGCTTAAGAGTGTGGTTTAATGTCACTATTACAATACGATTAAATTTTTCGTGGAAGGCTTCCCACGAAGGACAGTGGTTGCAGACAGTTCGTACATGCTCTTTTGGAAGGAGAAGGAGTGTCAAGTTTCCTTCTCACTGAGAGAAGCCTGGGGTTTGAGACATTTGTGTTTGTTCTTCACAGAAGTGTGGCATGTCTGTGTTTAACTGTGGCCTTTATATTCTTTCAACTAAATACATCATCTTTTAACTATGGGATTTTTTCCTAAGCATTTCCCAGATGTTTTCTCTTAAATCTTCACAGAAACTAAAACTGTAAGTTAAAATTATTTTCACTTGTTTCAATAGTCTGGTAGCCTCATGTTATAAAACCTAACCCACTGTTCTCCCATCTTCATTTTTAAACAATGGAAGAATAGGTTAAACAAATCTCAAATATAAAAATTAATGAAAACAAGATAGGAGAAAGCCCTTTTAGAACAAGCTAAAACAACTTTTTTAGTAAGTTCAGGTTTCAGTTCATGTGTATATGTCCTGTATTGCTTTCATTATGCTATAAGAAAGAAATACATTTATAAAGCTGAGTTGTCTTCTGCCTCACCACGGACAGAGACTCTAGGATCCTGTAAAACAGTAGTCTTTCTGAAGATCCGCTGGTGCTAACAAGAACTAATGAATGCAATTCCCACTTTTAGTGTCCCCCATTCATCAGATTATTTGACTGCACCGTGGTATTTCCGCAGTGACCTGCAAGATATCATCAAAGTCAAAAACAGCAGAGGCTGTGAACTTCTGCTGTGAAATGTAATGTTACACGCTACTTGAAGGTATTCTCAGAGACCAATGACAAAAGCCTTCACAGAGAATAGTCTCAGCTCACTCAGAAATTGCCTGATCCACTTTGAAAGCAATCAGTTCCTCCAATGACATCTTCACTTCTTGTTCTCAGTGCATTTTGCATTCTGGAAGTTGTTAATATTTTAGGTTATGAAGAATCTGGAGGCTGAGAAAGAATGCACACGCTTCATACGATCAAATCTGTTACTCTAAAGAAAATTATATAATACCAGTAGAGATTGCTCAGAACCATATTTTGGGTAGAGTTAATACTTTGAGATGTTCTTCAGGAAAAATATCTGTAGTTACACATTTCAAGAATTGCTTTTAGTTAATAATTTCTAATCTGAATAACTGTATTTAAAAATATTCTAACATTTGAGGGATGGGAATTAATTCAATCATTTGAGACTGGGAGAATAATTTAAGCTATTATTTTAGCTGAGGTATTAGCTAAATCAGCTATGTATATGCAAATCAATCCAGAGTTGAAGGAGGGATGCTTAAAAAGCTTAAGTGTTACTTACCTCTTAATGTACTACTATTCTTATTTAGCTCTCTCGTTACAACTCTGCAGTAGAACATATGGTTTAACAGTACAGAAGTGACTACAAAAAATTTTAAAAGTAAAATTAATAATGCCATTCCTACAGCATATGTAAACGTTAGGTTGTGTCTGGTCTGTAAGGTGGGATCAGTCCCTTTGTAGAACAATACTGAGGGTTCTGGTTTTTTTCTCCTAACTCCTTACACAGTGAGGCAGCTTGTGGTTACTGTGAACTCAAGTGACCTCTAGCTGAGGCAGTGACCAACTGGGGTAGTTGGCCTTTGTTAGATGCTAGCCTTCACCTGCACTGTCTAGAAAGACTTATTTAATGAGGAGCATATTCACTATCAGAGATACAAAAAGGACAGTTTTCTCACAGTGCTGGCATATGCTGACCAAGATTATAATTTGAAGACCTTGTTGTAGGGCGTGAGAAGACCTTTGTTATGGTAACTGAGGATAGTTCCTTTCCTTCCATCTGAGTATGTAATGTCCCAAGCATGTTTTATCTCGTTGTCACAGTTAACCCAGGGTAGTTCGCTTCCCCCTTCACCTGCCCCCACCTTTGCACGGACACCAGCATGACGGCAGATCTTGGAATTTAGACAACAGCACCTGCAGTACATCAGCAAGTTCACCAATGAGCAAAAACAGGCCATTGCATGTGTTTGATATGTTAATCAGCGAAAGTTTTATTATCTGCCCCCACAGTGGTTTCCTTTGAGCCTCACCCCGAGCAGGGCTCTACTGCATTGGGTCCCCATTTTGATTAGCATGGGTGTCCCAGGGCTCCCACTGTGGGTAACACTAGGCTTTCAATAAAGACAGAGCTTTCACTCACCAAGTGTTGTGCCTCTTGCCTGAGGGGTCCACACCTGCTTTTTGCCTCTAACATCTGTATATTACCATTGTCCCAGGTGCACTTTTTATTTGCCTACTTGTGTTTCAGCTAATATACTTCAGCTGAATCAGAGCTGGGTGAGAACTACTTGTTGTAGGTTGTATATCACAAGGAAAGAATCTCTAGCATTATGGGGTAAGGAAGCCCACCCTTTTCGATCACTTACAGCTTATTTAAAAAAAAAAAAGGAAAAAGCAAACCCAAACATCACTCTGCTATCATCTGATTTTTGTCTAGAAAAGGTGGATGAGAAATTTAGAATTTAGGGGAATTAATTTGAGACAAATTGACAGAAAAAACACAAATTAAAAGCAGGTGGGGGGGGAGGCTATGAAAGGAAAAGTTTTATATCTCAAAATCACACAGTCCTCAACCATAAGACTTGTAGGAAAAAGGATTATTAAGTACTTTAATAAAATAATAAATTGAAAATAATCTTATTAAAAACTGAACAATTTTATACAAAACTTACCAGATCTGTAGAAGTTAGGGAAAAGTATTAAAATACTTTTGATGTATTCCACCAGGTGTAAATTCTGCATATATTTTCTGTAGAGGGTCTGGTAGCAGCAAGTAGTGCAGTTGTACCTCCATGTGGATTTTTTCACAATGAAGCCTTAGTTTCTACACAGTTGTAATGATTCTCAATATATGAAGACTTTACACAGAGCTTCATAATACTTTATCTGTAATAGAAACTCTTCACACTGTAATCACTTATGAGTGTAAAGTAATGATAGGAACCAGTAATTTTCTGTATTTCTGTGGTTGTTGATGTGTCTCTTGCATAAACATCCTTTACCAGCTACTGCTTTTATCTTGAGGTTTGTGAGTGTGCGAAAAGCCTGCAGTATCTACTTCTTGTTTCCTCTTAGTGGAATTGTAGATATACTCTGGATTTTTTTGTTAACTGTCTGCATTTTTAATGATAAATGATAAATTTTCATTTTTTTAAAGTTATCCTAGAGCTTCAAATTACTTAAGTAATCTCATTTCCAGATTAATTAAAAATCCAGTGGACTTAACATAGAATTTAATACCTGCATGCCTAAGAGTACATAAAGCATATCTTGCTAATACAGAGCTTTGCACAAGTATTCGTGAAAACAGCAGTATTTTGCTTGCTTTTTTGAGTGAAAGGTAGAGTACCTCCTGAACAGCTAAAAAAGAAACACATTTTGAAACAATGTGTATTGTTTTGGAAAATTATTGTGAAATGAGAATTTGCTGCTAATCTTGTTACTGGAGGAGTTCTTGCTGAAAGGGTAACTTTCATTTTTAAATGTCTATTTAGCCTCAAAGAAATACACTGGTTACCCCAGTTGGCTTTTTACACTTCTAGCTCTTTCCACCCCTACCCAATTCGTTCAAAGTAAGTTTCCTTCTTCTCACCGGTCAAGTACAGTACGATTAGATGAAACATAGTTTCATTTCAGTCTGATTATGTTCGTAATTTTTGTTCTTGCTAAGAATAGATGATCTTTGCTTCATAATCTGAACTCTAGCTCTAGTTGCTTAGGTAAAGAGGCAGTAGAAATGCTAATGAAGAGTCTAATGCTACCCCCTTACCTATTTGGACAGCATCCTTAACAACCACAGTTTGTTTCCTTAAAAGCTAGCAATTTTGAATTCTCTGTACTAAGTATTCTTAACATATATCTGGTATTAAAAATGCTGTCAAACTTTGTTTTTGTTGACTAATGTGCTTTCTGGAAGAGACCAAATGATGAAAAAATAATTACTGTGATCTTCCTTTTTCCTTTCTGTTTTCGGAAGACTCTCTTCCTTTTTATCAGGGAGGTGTAAGTACCTTTTGGATTCCAGACTTTTTGCTGAAGATTAAAGGCACTCATGCAGTATGTGGAATAAGTTGGTATGGCAACACTCCTATGGCAGAAAAGTCCTGCCACCAAGATGGGTCATGATTCTTTTCTTCAGTTGAGGCTCACTTTTCCTGTCCTCTGGAGGGAGGAAAAAAATCTGGACTTAACTTCTCTACTTTCTGTCTATCTAGGGAACTTCCCATGTCTGTTCTGCTTCCCATTTTAGCACATATATTTCCCCAGGTATTTCACCTCCATAAAGCAGATGGGGGATCCCTCCCAAACCTTCAAGCATATTCTAAAACATCTCCTAACCAGTCTGCTACCTTTTAGCAAAGCATGCATTACATTAAGCACAGATTCAGGATCTGTATCTTACCTCAACAAACAACCAAACCCCGCCCCCCCCCCCCCACCACAAAAAAAACACCCCAACAAACCCTAACCCTCTCAACCTCTCCCCCAAGCCTAACCTCCCCAATAAAAAGTTGGTGTGGGGCAGGGGAGAGTTCAGAGAGAAAATTTGACTATTTGTTCTAATAAGGTTGAGCCATTCTTGTTGGGAAAGCAAGTCTTTCTTTTGTCAGTGTTTTCTTTAAGCTACTCCCAAAGAAACCTCTTCACTCAGATGTTTACCACCTCTCACCTGTTTACAGGGTGAGGTTTATACTTGCATCAACATTGATCTGTTCAGGTAGAATTTTGAGTTGCTGGAAGGAAAAGTGCTGCCTGCTGATTAAATTACAACCTTCTGTAATGGATAACTCAATTATCTTCTAAGTTAACTTGAAAGGAGCAATATCTGTAACTTATGGTACAACATATTTAATTAAAAACTTTTTCAGTGGAGGACATGGAGTTTTGCTTCTGTCCTCTGAAAAGTATCTCCATTTTCTAGCTTCAAGTCATGTGTTCCCTCCACCCCCTGCTGCTGACAGTGAAGAAAACCTGACAGTTGTACATTACTAGAAACAGCCAGTAACAAACTGTTTTCCAAAAAGACCAAAGGAACCCTTCTGCCTTTTATGTCCTAAAGTGATCTGGTCTAGAAGAAACAGGATTAATCGTCACCTGAGAGGAGCTGCAGAGAAAGCTCATTTGAAATACTGAGGCATTAGATTCTAGAGGGTTTTCTCCTCCTCTAGCTTTCCTGCTACAAGAGGTAGGTAGTTTGTGGTTGATACACAACCATTTCCGTTCTTGAAACACTCAAGCACTATAGAAACAAATCAGTGTTCTCCAATTCTTTACTGCAAGGTTTTCTTCATGGTCTTTCAGAAGTGTTTTGATCAGTGTGTTTGACAACTCACCTGCAACGGACGGCAGTGTTCTCTTGCATGCTGTATTTGTGGATAGCTCAAGCTTCTTCCAGGCCTGCTTATGTGAAAATAAAACAAGTTGCTTCAAAGGAAGTAGAACCATGGAAAAACTGTAGGAAACCAAGTTTTATGTGTCTTTGGGTTTTTTTCCCCCTCTGTATTCACCTTAATACCATATCTCCACTGAGTTCCCGCCTTCCCTATGCCAAGCTTTCTCCTACATCACCTATGCTGTCCTTATGTCCCCGTGCCACCATCCTGGCCCAGCACATTGTGCCTTTATATTCCCTGGTTACCAGTGAGGCAAGAAGTAATACCATGCTGTGGATTTAAGTTACAAATATGTTGAATAGCCAACCAGTAGCCTTGGCATGACTATTTACTTTGTGCTACAATCTCTTCCTTAGTAGGATGATTAATTTTGGAACTGCTGGTGTTCATGATACTTAGAGATGGCCTTTTTTCTTTTGTGTCTCTGTCCTTCCATCAGATATGGCTGTAATTAGTCAATGGATTCCAAGTGTTTTACAAATCTTCTGATGAGAAGTAGTTCAAACCAGTAGCACTTTTCTTATCAAACTGAATTATTTCCATGTCTTTTTCTTTTCCACCCTACCATCTTTGAGTAGAGCCGTACTATTATGATATCTGTGCAACTGTCAAAGGGCAAGTGATTATGAGACAGTATCTAAGAACATGAATATATATTCGTGTGTGTATATAATTGGAACATATATGACTCATTCACATTTACCATGTTTTTTAGCCTATCTCTTGTGTTTAGGACACTAGTCCTGTCATATAAAGCAATATTGTCTCTGTACCCTGTGACCCAGTAGTTTATTAGGCTGTCCTCCTATGATCAAGGAAAGACAGAGAGCACTGTGGAGGTTTTCTTGTTACTGTTTTCAAATTATTTATGGATCTGTGCATCTCTAAATCTCTTGGTTAGGTGTGGGTCAGCTCGAAAAACAAACAAGCAAACAAACTCTGCTTCCATCTTTTTGAAGCTGATAAAACTGTTGTCCCCATTGTCAGGCTGAGCAAAATTGCTTCCTGTTGCAGAGTACTTTGTATCAACACTCATATACAGTAATATTTATCTGTATTCTTAAATGGTCAAAAAATTGTTTCAGAGTAAGTGCTTTGATGATCCAAGAAGTAGAAAAACTGCCTCATGTAAGCATCTCTGATCTGCTTAAAGTTGAAATAGTAGCTTTGAACTTTCATTGTGGGACATGCTCAAAAATAAGTTGCTTATGTTTAAAGCCTTGGGCATTACCTCCTCAGCTGTTTCGTACAGAATGGTGTTTGGCCTTTGTGCTTATTTTGAATATGTAAAGTAATGGACTGATTTCAGTTATGGCTCCCTTTCACTTAAAGCAACTGGTAGGTGGATCTGTGTGTTTGCATCTGTTCTGCTTTACCTGTCACTGCAATCTAGAATTTAGGGAAAACAGATTGAAGGCTACTAATACTGCATTATGCACACCAGTTCTTTGACATCTGATCCAATCTACAAAAAATCCACATCATGCTTAGTAAATAGGCAATATATACCCCAACAGTTAGAGAGCTCCACCACCTCTGAGGAAACTGCTTTCTTTTGAAAGATGCCAGACATCTGCTCCCTTAGTAGAAGTATCTTCAATCCTGAAAGACAACTGACTAGAAATGTGGCAGGTGGAAGAGATTTGTTTTAACTGGCTTTTTCAGTACACTTGAAGGAAAGGGGATGTCATCCTCACTATAGCCACAACAGCTCTTTTGGTCCCATGTGCACTTATTGACAACAAATTCAGTTTGGTTCTCTCCCTGTACATGTTTTTGTACTTTACTGCTTTTGTCCTAACACTGTATTTAGATGCACTTCAGTTACTCCGGTTTTTTAATATTTCTGTTTGGCATTGTAATTCACAGAAACCTTGCAAGATATTTATGGTTTTTTGCAAAGTTAGATCAGTTTCATGTAATAACTTCCTCTGTGACCTGCTTATAATTTAAGCTCCTTGGAGTTCAGTCAGAACATTTGATAGAATTTTGATAGAATTGGGAGAGCAAACACTTTAAAAATTCAGTCCTAAAGCTTACCTAATTATTTGAGCTTTTGACTTTGCTTTATTATGTACAATTTAACAGTAAGTGGTCTATCTGAGATTATCAGCATTACTTGAAAAAATGTGGTTTAGGCAGAAGTTACTGATGTTTGCATAGGTAGTTTGGTAATCATCTAACAATATTGTTTCCACAAAATTCAGTCTCCAACTGTTTGCACCTACTGAATATAGTTCCAAGATTTATAATCCTTCTGGTTTTTATTTATTATTGCATAACTGCAGGCAAATGTAAATAAAACTCAGGTACCCCTTTGGATCTCAGTCAAATTCTCTTTTGAACAGAGTGACTGGAATAGTTTTGTTCTTTTCTTACAGCAGCCAGGATTACAGCTTACAGATTCTAGATTTATATGCCTTCCCAGATTGCTTATTGAGTGGCATGTATCACATTAGTTATGACTTTTACAATACACAACTATGTAGCAATGCTGGCCCAAGGAAATCATTACTGGGTATTCTCACTCCTTGGGTATTCTTTTTAGAACAAATTTCTACTACATAAAGCAGAAGGCATCATCTCATGCAGTTTATGGCACACCTCATTCTGTGGAAGTTAGTTACAAACCTTATTCATTCATTCACTGCTGGAAGTGTAATATGTAGAGTTCCTAGTCTTATTTTAATACAGACCAACACTGAATGCTTAAAAGAAAAGTGATAAGGCTAATGAGAACTAGAACTTGGAGGTGCTTAACTTTTTTTTTTTTTAAAACATTTGTCACCCATCTTTGTTTCATTAAAGTAGACAGGTTGTGCCCTAGGTTCTCTGAAAGAAAATTAGAAACAAAGTTTTTAAACATTTTCTCTCAAAAATTACTTAAACTAAGAACTTACTTACATATATGATACTTAAAAACATGGTGATGTCTTACTACATAAGGCCTTCCTGTATGCATAAATACATTCTTAGCTATAGCTTATCTTCCCTTTTACAATAACCTTTTGGTACAGCAGCATTAATACTGAAAGGAGAGCAACATTGAAATGACAGAATGAAGTAAGCCATTTAAAGGGAGTACCTTCTGTTATAGATTATCCTGAATGCAAAAGAGGTTTCATATTTAAATGTCTAACAGATTTTCATTTCTAAATAGATTTAACATTACTGAACAACTCTCCACACTTTTTCTTCTCAGTGGTTGGATTTCAGATCCAGAAATGCTCCATGAAATAAATGTCCCCGTGTTTAAATCTGAAGCTGTTTTCTGTAGGAGGAGGCAGGATGTTCAGATTCAGTGGGGTGCCAGTTTAGTAATTTTGTTCAAAGTGCATGGTGAGAATAATCTTCCTCCTAAAATGAAGCACAAGGATAAGTAATAACTTTTTATGCATGATAAGCATCAAAAATATGAGCCTGCTGGTCTTTGCTTTTCATTTTTCTTTACCTTTGTCTTTCAGTTAGAGCCTCCTACAGCGTGCACACAATGTGATCAATAACTCAATAACTTTTTTCATGCAGTAATTATCTCTATGTGGTATTATCTGAACACTGTTTTTCTTTATTACCCAAAAGATGCAGGAGATATTTATATAACCAGCTGATCCCATTTTGGATGAAGCTGCTTCATGACAGCAGGAGAGTTTGTTTTAAATAGCCTTTTTAACAAATGCTATATGGAAAGCTTACTAGGCAGTACCTTTTTTCTAAAGAAAAAATTAGTTTGAACACTCTTTTGCACTTAATACTTTATATTTAAAAGTAAATGCAAATGTCCTGTAAATTAACAGACTTTTAGGCAATTATGTTGAGTGAGTGTCTGTCTTTTAATAAAAAAGCCTGTTCAAAAAATAGGTACAACTATTTCTTAGATGATGACTGGACTACTGATTTTTCAGAGTAAAGACTTATCTTAAAAAAAAATGTTATTATCTGTAATACATGCTCATTTCACTGGCTTCTAATTTTCACAGATCGAGATCTTACAAGAGTCACGAATGATGATCCCAGACTGCCAGCGCAGATTAGAAGTTGCACATGCAGATCTTGCTCAACTACTAGTAAGTATAGCACCATAACCCACCAATCAAGAAATGCTGCTGTTCTTGATGAACCAGGATAAACATTCTCTGCAGTGCAATTGCAGCATATTAGAACTGGATTGAAGAATTACTTTTATAGGTCCCAAGACTAGGATGCTATAACATACCAATATTTCATTTTAGGTAACAGTCTTTGGAGACTTGGTCTTCAATCTATGAAAACTATGTGTGTTAGAATACTAGAAGCTGTCCTTAATGAAACATACACTCAACATACACTTAAATACTGACCTGCAAGAATAAGCTCTGAATTCCTAGTTACATGACCAGAAAAAAATAGTTCACCTGCTTTAGGTATTTTTCTAGGTAGTGTAGATATGTATAATATGCTTGTAGTGAACTGAAACAGTCAAAATACTTTGTTTACTACTTTTATTATGCTATAGACAAGAAACAAGACAGCTGAGTCCTTGTCAAGTGCTGCTTTATGTTTTATTAGTGAGATGAGCACTAGTGCCACATTAAGATGTGAATACCTGCAGGGGTAATAATATATAAAAACTACATTAAGTTTAGAGATCATCATGTTTATTTTAAAAGCTGCCTTCTCAAAGAATTCAGCTACACATGTAAATGCTACTGTGAGGCTAACTTAAATTAAGTCCCAGACACATCTGATGGCTAAAATGCAAATCTCTTCTCAAAGGAGAACTCAGGGTATCTTATCCTCAGGTAGTACACCTCTAATTTTTTCCAAAATAAATGCTCAGTACCTGGATTTAGGGTCCTTTTGTCATTCAACTAGTTACTTAACAGTTAGATGGTCTAGATCTCAGGGGCACGCAGAAGTGGTGCTATTGATCCATACAGTGTGCTGTACAAGCATAAGGCAGATGGGGGGCAGGGAGTTTCTATTGCTGTTAAGAATTTTGAAGTCTTCAAGAGTTGCTTTCTGGGCTTAGCACTACTTCAATGTTTTTATTAAAATCAACTGTATAGTTGTATGTTTTTTTCAATTGTGAATCTGCTTAAGCTTTTTCCTAATGGTACCCCTGTTCTGAGGTTTGCTGTTAGTTCCAGTTATGACATCCTTGGTTTTAAATATTTAACAGAATAAAACAAAGATATGCTTAGTTCAAATCTACTCACACATGACCACTGTTAGCCTGGACCTTAAGTAGTACAAGAGACATTATCTGTGCTTTGAGTCATATAGAACTAGTGTTTTCAATAAGGATATATCCCTTATTTCATACAATCATAGAATCTTTGGGTTTGAAGGGATCTTCAAAGGTCATCTAGTCCTGCTCCCCCACAACAAACAGGGACATCTTCAACTAGATCAGGTTGCTCAGAGCCCCATCCAACCTGACCTCGAATGTTTCCAGGGGTGGGGCATCTACCACCTCTCTGGGCAACCTGTGCCTGTGTTTTACCACACTCATTGTGAAAAATATCCTCCTTAGATCCAGTCTAAATCTACCCTCTTTTGGTTTAAAACCATTACCCCTTGTCCTGTCACAACAGGCCCTGCTAAA
>NW_010559713.1:29242-43799 GCF_000687285.1 Phaethon lepturus
CTTTAAGTTAGGGGAAGCCTGCCATAAGATCTCCCTAGAGCCTCCTTTTCTCCAGGCTGAGCAACCTCAACTCTCTCAGCCTGTCCTCACAGGAGAGGTGTTCCATCCCTCTGATCATTTTTGTCACCCTCCTCTGGACGCACTCCAACAGGTCCATGCCTTTCCCGTGTTGAGGGCTCCAGAACTGGACACAGGGTCTCACCAGAGTGGAGTAGAGGGGCAGAATCCCCTCCCTCAACCTGGTCATAGTGCAGGATACAGTTTGCCTTCTGGGCTGCAAGTGTACATTGCCAGCTCATGTCCAGCTTTTCATCCACCAGTACCCCCAAGTCCTTCTCGGGTGGGCTGCTCTCAATCCTTTCATCCTCCAGCCTGTATTGATACCAGGGGTTGCCCCAACCCAGGTGCAGGACCCTGCACATGGCCTTGTGGAACCTCATGAAGTTCAAGCTTGTCCAGGTCCCTCCAGATGGCATCCCATCCTTCAGGCATGTCAACCACACCAATCAGCTTGGCATCATCTGGAAACTTGCTGAGGGTGCACTCAATCCCACAGTCTCTGTCATTGATGATATTAAAGAGTAATGGTCCCAGTACAGACCCCCAAGGGGCACCGCTTGTCACCAACCTCCCTCTGGACATTGAGCCATTGACCACTACACACTCAGTGCAACCATCCAACCAGTTCCTCATCCACCTGACTGTCCACCCATCAAATCCATCTCTTTCCAACATAGAGAAAAGCATGTTGTGGGGGACTTTGTCAAAGGCCTTGCAGAAGTCCAGACAGATGACATCTGTAGCTCCTCCCTTTTTCACCAATGGGGTCACTTCATCACAGAAGGCCACTAGGTTGGTCAGGCAGGACTTGCCCTTGGTGAAGCCATGCTGGCTGTCTCAAATCACCTCCCTGGCCTCCATGTGCTTTAGCACAGCTTCTAGGAGGATCTGTTCCCTGATCTTCACAGGCACAGAGGTGAGGTGGACAGGTCAGTAGTTCTCTGGGTCCTTCTTGCTACCCTTTTTAAAAATAGGTGCAGTGTTTCCCTTGTGGCCTGGCAACTACATCAGCCAACTCTCTCAGGACTCTAGGATGCCTCGCATCAGGTCCCATAGACCTGTGCATGTTCAGGTTCCTCAGGTGGTTTTGAACCTGATCTTCTCATACAGTGGGAATGACTTTGCTCCCCCAGTCCCCATCTTGCAGGCCATCCACTCGAGGTGTCGGAATAGAGACTACCAGTGAAGACTGCAGTAAAAAAAAAAAAGTTGAGTACCTCAGCCTTCTCCTCATCTGTTGTTAACAGGTGGTTTTTTTCAGCTACCTTCTCAAATTTCATCCTATGTCAATTATTTTCAAAATACTCAAAAATTTTGTTTTTGATTCCAGGAAAATGAAAAAGAATTGGAAGAAGCTGAAGAGTATAAAGAAGCACGTTCCATACTGGAGTCAGTGAAGCTGGAAGCCTAGAAGTTTTTCAGTACTCTCTTTATATGCATTAGCACTGGGTCCATTCCACACTTTCATTTGACTATGGCTCTGTTACTGTTGTCCACTTGCTAAGGTCCCCTTGATGAAAACTGGCCTTTCTCTAACTGCAAGACGCATCAAATAAAGGATGTTCTGAAACATCTGTGTTCCATATCCAGGCAAAATAGAATTCTTGCCAATTCGCCTTGATTACAAAAAGGAAAAATAAAGCAAATTTAATGTAAGCATAATACTGTAATAGCTAATACACAGAACTTAATATGAACAATTCAGGCTATGAAACAAAGTTTAGCGATATCCTAAGGAATGTGAGGGACTAATAAATAATTTAGAATGAAATAGAATCATAGAATGGTTTGGGTTGGAAGGGACCTTAAAGATTCATCTAGTTCCAAGATGGGCTTTAGAAGCACCTTATATTTGAAATAATTTCAAGCCATTATAGCATAACAATCTGTACTGAAAGAGGAGATGGACTAAATGACCCTTCAAAGTCACCCATCATTTTTCTATAATGCAATTTATCTGTAATTTTATCAAGTATGTACTCCTTGTTTATCTTTGAGCCCAAGACAGAATTAAGAGCTGATTCCAAACTTTCTCTGCTTGCCTAGGGTTGATTCATAGAGCCCAATTCAGACAATTACCATTGATCAAAACTCCATTATTTTTCAAGAAACAGAACTTAGCAGCTGACTAGTATGTTGTCAGTTGGATCTGCTGGTAAGAGTTCTGGACTGACTGCTTTTTCTGAAAGCACATTGGCCTAAGTGAGATTTTATTTGGACAAAGCTCAAACCCCAGAAGATGAAAGAGAACTAACAGGTAAGGCAACAATGCTTAATCTGCCTGGAACACCATTAAAACATTATATACAAAAGCTGTGGTTCTTTCAGAATAGCTTCTCTAAACAATAAACAGTAAGCTCTGCTGATGAACAGAAAGCTTTTTACGTTAGTTTTTCTAGTTTGAAAATGCTCTGGCATGTTCCTTAAAGGCAACACAAAGCACAGTGTACCTATTGTGTGGTGCTATATTGAATACTCTTAATAAATTTTTTTGTTAATTTGCCTGAGTTTGGGTAAATTTCAGTTTCAGTACCTCTATTTGTGTACCTTAAGCTCACTGAAAGTAGTAAGTCTACTTCTCCATCACTCTTAAGCACTGCTCTGACAGATTATCAACACCACAAGATTTTTGACTGACTGCAGACTGACCTACTTTTCAAGTGACCCCAGATCAGTATTAGACAGTGCCAAGAGGTAAAACCTTTTGTGAACACTACTATGATTTCATAAGAGTACATACACACCTTCTTGCCAGCATTGTGTCCTACACATGTAACTGCCAAACAGACACTGCCCGGTTCACAACACAGATGAACTGCTGTTGAGGAGAACATACATCTTTGAATACTCATTTCAGCCAGCTTCTTCTATGGACTTTCACTAGGAAAGTTAGCTGGAGTGGACAAAGCAGATTGCATGTCTTAGCTGACTAGCTGCAATCAATGTAAGAGTAACTGTGTGCTTGCAGCCATTGAGTGGAGTGTGGTGAATAAACACTGAGCTGAAAAGGAGGTGTGAGGAGACGTCAAGTCTGCTGGGTAAAGCAGCATTTAAAATAAAAATTACTCTTCTGCATAAGAAAAGTGACACACTTCTGGAAAACAAACCCACAGAAAAAGACATAAAGTTGCCAAGTACCATGAGAAATGCAGGTCAGCATGACAGTTAAACAAAGGCATGACCTATAGTGGCTGGAGGGCAGTAGGCACTGTGAGATGGCTTAAGTTGGCATTTAGAGGCACATGGGACGCAGTAGCTACCATATAAATATTTCCGCAGGCTCCAGGGAAAAGTTTCTTGGTGCAATGGTTTATAGGGTAGAGTGGGTTCTCATGTTTGCCTAATACTTCCCCGTCCAAGCTGTTTTCTAGATCCCTCTGATTGCATCATAAACCAAGATGATACTCTCCCCTTTCCTCTTCTTCTTCCCTCTTATTGAGTTCTCCAAAAGACTGAGCATGTTCTGTTGTATAGAAAATAGCCAGCCTCACTGATGAAAATCAAGGTGTGTTTATACCTCAAAGTAATTCCTCTTGTCTCCAAATGCCTCTGGAAGTGTCTAACTTCTGACAGGACAGCAGCATGATACCTGTAAAAACTGTACCCAAAAATTGTGACAAGGCAGCAATAACACTGTGCTGGCCCCTGAAGGGTCTATGCAAACAGAACAGTTGATCCATTGATACATTACAGTAGACTGCATTTTTCCAGCCATGCTCTGAATGACCAGCTGCAGTTTATTCATAAAGAAGATTATTTTTGCTGATGAAACATTTATCATTTAGACTGGATCCAAGTTCCATAACAAAGTAAAATGTAGAAAATGAAGCATAAGCAGTAGTATTGTTATAATACCCTCTCTGATCCTAAATTCAAAAGGCAATATGACATCAAGTAATACCATGCTATTTCTAGCTTTAAAGTATCTGCTCTTTTTGGAGGTAGTCTGCATTAACAGATACAAGAGAGCATCCCAACAAAAGAAAAACCCTCTGGGCAACATTTCTTACCTCCGTCCTCTTTAAACCTTGTCACTAGCTTTACTGATGCCTTTCAAAGTCTACCCAAGATAGACAAGCTGTATTTTCCTTTTCATACGATGATACCCGTTAATTTATCACTCAGTTTTCATGCTGCACTCTTACCATGAATGCATTTTTTACACCCTGGACAGAAGTACTATACTTTCAGTTATACCTCTCCTGCTGGCAGAACGTGTTTAAGAAGTTTCTCAATTATTTGCCTGTTGAGCAAAGCATTTGTTTTACTGAGATATCATAGCAGGAGTCCATGTTAGACCCCATGTTAGACTGAAGAAACAAAAGAGATTATTTGAGAAGAAAAAGGTAGACTGAAGATAACAATAACTTACTTCCAAATTGTTAAGTTCATGTGCCCATTGCTCTGATCACATGTTTGCTAGCTACTACCTCCTTTTAAGTTTACCCTTGCAGAGTTAGTATTCTTGTCCTTGTATTCAGAAGGTGTGCTGCATCTGAAATAAAACTACAGAACAAACCTGGTACCTTAATCTGGAAACTAATATTTCTTAAGTCCTCAGTTATATTCTATGATCAAAACTGAAAGTACTGTCAAAATTCTGTCCTCTGAACTCCTTCCTTCCCTTGAGAGATTTCCACAACATTCAGGTAATTTCTTATAACTGGCTAATTTACAGGCAAGTTGCTTTTGTTATGCTACTAAAAATGTTTTAATTAATATGAAGCATTTTCTTACGCAGTAATAATTTCCCAAGGATTCTTTGAAGGTTTCTTATCTTCATAAAAGTAACCATGATTCTAAAATAATGTTTCTGGCAGGCCTCTAATATAACACATCTCAAAATAAAATCCCTCAAAAGTCTGCATGAAAACCAAACCTTGCTATTTATTAGCACCATCTTTTGGGTTGTTGTTTTATGGTGTTCATGCTCTGGCAGCAAGATCTAGGAAAAGAACTTAATTTTCTTCTGAAAACCACAGGTTGTAACTGAAAACTGAAGAGGATCCAAGAAACATTGACACTTCAGCACAAACTATAGGAAGCACACCATTAAGCCACAAAGCCCTTCCTCACCCCTGTTCTTCTGGCTCTAATTGCAATAACTAAGCTGCATCTCTGTCTGGGATTTGCAACCCTGAACATCTGATTAGAGTCCAATGTCTACATCTGTTATTTCTTCCAAAACACAAGCAGACAAAACAGCTGCCACTGCATCCTTTTACCCTTTTATTTATTAGCCAAACAGGTACCACTTCCTTGAAATATGGAAATCTGTTCCTATGATTGGCCACATTATACTAGAGACCAACCAACAACACAAATAAGACAACTGAAATTTTATACTAAAAAAAATTAATTTTGGAATGACTTAAGTAGTATGGGGAGCAGGGGAAAGCACAATCTGGTCCAAAAGCACCTGCACGGGGAGCATCACTACGTACAGGTCATTTCTGGCCATAGCTTACTAGCATAAAAGGGAAGAGACTGAGTAATGTGGTGGGGTTTTTTTCTCCAATTAAAGTACTGGTCATTGAGTTGAATTAGCTAAATTTCACTAAGATCACACAGCATAAATGAGATTTACCCACAGAAACACATTTTCAGAAGGGATAGAGTATGTATCAGGTCTAAGAATTAACATGGCTACAAAAAAGGACTACAAGGTACACTTTCAGGCTCTGACATCCTTTAAGAGGAAGGAAGAACTAACTGTACAGAGATATTTTTGGTTAAACCCACAAAAAGGATAAAGGTGATACAGCACACCCCTTTTGAAAGCCCTGCTAAATGCCTTGAGGTAGTAAAAGGGGACTGACTACAGAGTCAATTAGCACAGTGCCACTGAATCCAAGGGCAAGCTTTTCATAAATCTCTAATGCTCATGGATCTGCAGAACATAATGTACCCTGTGCTACAAACACTTGTGACACACTCCATCATATTTTGATTTTCAGGCAGGGGAAAAGTTTGGGCTTTCAGAATGGCATTCAAAAAAGGCAATAAACTAAAGAAGAAGTTTCTAGCCAGCAGGAAGTATAAAGATTAGGGGCAGGAAAAGAACAGCTTTATCTGCCATCTAGAAAACCTGTTTTCAAATCCTTTCTGTTTACCCTGAAGTAGAGGCTTGAATCCAGATCTGCTAGCTAAGAAATCCAAACAAAAAAACCCACAACCACCAAAACCAAAACAAACACACACACAGAGCTCCTCTATTTCCTTAGAACAACATACTGTTTTGGCAACTGATTTCTGGTACCTCTGGTGAAAGCCACCAACTCTGAGCTGCAGTCAATCTACACTCCTCTAACATTGACTGAACTGGCTTTAAAAGTCCATGCTGAGACCTCTCCCACCAACTACCCAGCAGCCATGGTTCAAAACATTCTCTTGGCAGGGTGGGAGGGGAAGAAAAAAATGGAATTCAAGTCTTTGGTCTAACTCAAGCAAGCAGAGGGGTTCAGATCAAGGAAAATGCTTAACTACTGGGCAATACCTGCCACTCACTCCCAAAAGACTGGGTCCTCAGAATTACCATAGTAGCAGGATAAGTGGCTGCATAGCCTCTTAGACTGGGTAGTTACCAAGAATTTACTACTAAAATTTAATGGTCTGACCACCCCAAAAGGTGTAGTTCTGTTCAACTTGACCTGTATGACAAAAGTAGTGAAAGAGGAAGTGTGTGTATTTAATATGTGGGTGATTCAAGGCTGTTTAATATCTTGAAGGACAAGTTTGGAAATCAAAGAGTTTCTGACAAATTGGAAAAAGTTTAGAAAATTGTGTTTCAGTAAGAACATATTTAAATAACAAAAAATGCAAAATTTTACATGGCAGCAGAATTATCTGCTGCACAAATACACGTAAAGGTAAAAGCCAGACAGCATTTCTGGAAGAGATGCAATGGTTTTAGTGAATTATATGCAAAACATTAGCCTCACAAGACATGGGCAACAGCCCTTACACTCTCCTTCATATTAGTTAAGGCTTCATCTAGAAGCATCATCACAGCTAGAAGCTACAGCTAAAGGAATGAACAAATAGGAAAGATTCAAGGGAAAACAGTGAAAACTACCAAAAAGACTGAAAAATTGTCTCTAAAAGATGGAACAAATACAGATGTTTTAGCCTGGAAAATACTGAGAGTGGTAATGGTAATATTCTTCAAGCATACACAAGGTTATGGAGGAAAGGAATCAACTTGCCTGACAAGAAGACACAAGGAGCTTCAGTTACAGGGAGAAAAAAAGTTGGAAGCGTTCTTCTCGCCTCAGAAAACAACAAAGACAAATGAAGCTCTAGAACAGACTGCCCAGGGAGGCTGTCAGAGGTGCATCCTAGAGGTCTTCTTGACCAGGTAGACAAGTCACACGTTACACAGGGAGAGCCCATCCTGCCTGATACTTACACATTGATTTCAGTGATACATACCAGACCTTTCAGACACTGCACATTACAATGCAGTAGATTCAAAGAAGCTGAAAATGCCCTCCTGAATGAAAGGACTAGATTAGGATCCAGATTAAGTAGTTTTGTCTGGCTTCCCACTTTTTATTCACATTTCTGCTCACCCCTAATGCAATGTCAAAAATACCTTAAATTCCCACTTGTCAGTAATGTTTATTTTGCAACAAGTGACTCATTCAGGCAAAGCTACGAGGCCAGAAGTTTGGACTGAAGCTGAAAACTGAGGTATGAAGCTTGCAGGACACCAGAAGTTAACTGTGGGGCCTGATGGAAGAAACTGCGAGGGAAGCAGCAAATTTAGTTGAATGTCTCACCCTTAGTACAGACTCAGAGCAGGACTACAAGCTTGAGGGAAAGGAGAAGAAAACATGCTCCCCATGGCCTAACCATCTTAACAGCCCTCCTCCCACCGGATCTCTCAGGGCACCCACTCTTTATGAGGGCACCCAAACAGAAAACACAAAGGAGAACCACTTAGTGGGTTCTGCATGCAATCTTAGCTATACCCTGTTATTATATGTAACAGAATTCTCACAATAAATCCAGATAATGGGCTTAGGGCTTCAGAGGAGATGGCATGAGATGTGAAACTGCCACCTTCTGCCAGTTTTCTAAATACATATTCAACCACAGTAAAAGAACTAGCACTTGAACTTGGCAGATTACTTGCTAGCATATCCTAGGATCCAGTATTTCAGGCAAATATCACTGGAACTCAAAGTCCAAAATCTGGAACAACTCCACATAAACATTACGTTTAACAGAAAGAAGGAAAACTTCAACTTTACACCAGCTTTATTTCCTTATTGTTCTGAAGTTCCTGTAAATGTTATATTAGGTGGAAGGAAACCCAATGACCCACAGAAAGATCCTCAATTAGTAAGGTTAACAGAAGCTGAATAGGCTGAAATTGGAAAAATAAGCACATTATTTATGTATCAATTACTACTTGCACCCCATTTCAACAAAAGGAAGTAAAATTTTCTCATCTTTCCTAACAAACCAGAGGCCTCCTTCTGCCCCAGCATAATTAGTGGTAAATTTCACCACAGCTCTCCATAAGCAATCAAAAAGGCTACCTAATTAAAAAAGTAATTAGTTTACATAGACAGATGTGAGTGGGTAGATTAGTTTATGAAAATAAAATGAAATTCCTCTGGATGCTTTTAGTGACTTGGCATCCTGGTGTTTTATAGCTTCTACACATTTCCAAGGGAGCGGGTTAAAAAAAAATACTCCATTTGCAAATGAAGATGGTACCTTTCAAAACCAATCGATCAGCTATGTCAATTTTATAATTTGCCCTCTGTTTTCAACACAGAAGATAAACTTCATATTTTTGCATAAAAATCAATGCCTCCACAAAAGACTGACATGTTATGTTTCATTCTCTCACATCATTCACACAACACCTACCATCATGTCATCTAGGCACCAAGCTGAACCAATGCTGACCCTGGGAAAGGAAGGCTTGAGCACTACTACGCCACACACCACAGGGTTTGCAAGAAGCCAGAACAGCTCCCGATACCAAACCAGGGCAAAAGCTCTTTCCCCCAATAATCCTGCTGCCAGCATAAGCTAAGGGAAACACCTTGGAAAAAGTTTTCTCAGGGTGAACATCAACCCCCACACTCCTACGTGCCCAAGCGATCCCAGCTGGGTAACTTTCCAGCCAGGGACGCTTGACTCCTGCAATTTCCCCAAATACAGGAAACTCTGTTGCATCACTGTGGTGACAGCAGGCAGCTGTATTCTCACTCTCTTGAGCTGGGGGACAGGTGAGGGACACAAAAGCTGGTCGCCAATACTCAAGGGAAACAAGTATAACAGCAACCCTTGATGAGAACTGGAAAGCTCTGCCAGGGAAATCGGTGAGTTAAGAAACTTCCTCCCTCAAAGGCTTTATCATGGCCAATAGCTACTGATGGACCTCACCTCCATGAATGCATCCGATACCATTTATCACCTTCCAAAATAATTTCAATAAAAACTCTAACCAGCACAAGAGACCAAGCTGCCTTTTAAGCAGTGTGGAAAAAACCCCAAACCTAAAACTAAACTGTTACTCCTAGTTGAGCAAATTGAACAGCTATGAACTTCAGTTTTATACTCCTTTAAATTAAGAAAGGTATACATGAAATTGAAGTTTTGAACAGTGATCTCAAAAGATACAGCTACCTATGCAAAATTCTTTAACTAATTTGTTTTTAAAGGATCCAGAGACCAACTCTCATTTTCTTTGCCTTTGCTATTTTTGGAGTGCTATCTCCTGATTTAAGGAATATTGAGTCAACATGAAATTTCTGGCTAACGTGGACTCATGAGAGCGCACACTAAAGACATCTGAAATTCCACATGTACCCTCAGGCACAGTAGATGGAGCTAGTGGAGGGGGGGTGGAAAGAGCAGCTTTTGGAGTGATCAAAATGAAACAATTTTCACATCAAAGCTAACAAACCTTAGATTACTTGGTCAAACCAATTTTAAATCAGTAACTATCAACATTACCTACACATTGTTCAGCAGCCTACATAAAGTGAGATGGTGAACCTAGTCCATTTCTGAAGATTATTGAGTTTTTACAGAGTCGGCATCTAAAATGAACGAGATGCAAAGACTTTTAAAAAAGGTAACCAAGAGTCTCAGCCAGGAGGAAACAATGGTGGCCACACCACCTGGCTACTACTGGCAATCAGTTCCTTTCCACAGACAGGCAGAGCTGAGACTGTGTTAAACTGGAAGGAGGACAACCAGTGTTCTCACTTGGTTTTCAACTTAAGCTCCTGTGTTACAACAGCTACATGCAACAGAAACTATGGAAAAAAATTTAAAATGCAGTCTTACAAGAACAAAGAACAGCTAGGAAAGCAGAAGTAGTAATTAAAATCCTGTAATATTATATGGCAAATAGGACACTGCTAAACTATGAAGGGTTCCCAGGCAGAGCCGTTTCTCTTATGGTTAACAAAGGGGCAAGAGGGGAGAATCCATGTCCTAAATACTAGCCCCTTAAAAGGAGCCTAGAACTGAGCTGAAATGGAACATAAAATACCTTCCTATCATTAAACTATCATCATTAAAAGGAGAACTGCCAGAGCAACGTCAAGACACATCACAGAAATGAGGAGTCAAGGTAAGAAAAGTCAGACGGTTTTGCCAAGACTATACATGTTCTGTGGATAAACAGAAGATTTCAGAACCTTCTGCACCATACACATCACCTTTCAGAAAGGCTCCTATTCATTTTTAATGAAAAACTAAGCTGGAGCTAGACCAATACTCTCTATTTAAACTTCCAAATATCAAGCTTTACTTAAAAATTGCAGTATCATCAGCTGCCTATGATCAAGAGCACTTCACAACTGGCTTAACTTCAAAGAGATATGCTACTTTTCCTTCAGAAACAGACAATCTACTTTCAAGTTTTAGGTCTCATTGATGAAGCTCAAACAGGAAGATATAAAGAATGTTCTGTAGCTTCACAGGCAAAAGGAAAACTCACACACTGGCCAAATCCTTGCTGAGCCAGACACAGACAAACTGTACTTCATTTTAGAGCAATTACTAAGCAGACCAGTAGACCGTTACTGGGGCCAGGTCACCAATAGCACCGCAGTTTTGTGGTGTTGTTCTTCAGCAAATCAATTAGTCTCTCCAACCTTTAGTTCACTTTTCCACAAAAAAAAAAAACACAACAACAAACCAAAAAAAACCCAAAAAACTAAGTGGTTTAAGTTTTGCTCTCCCAGTGGTAATGCCAGAATTATTTCACTCTAGTATTTCTGTCCTCTTGTGAAAGTTAAGTGAACAATCTACACTTAACTGAAGCAGCAATTAAGTACTTTATCATTAAGAACCTTCACACACAAGCTTCAGAACTTCTTGACAGTTTTAAGCACAGAAGTGAATCATCCCAGGATATTTTTAAGTATGCTGTAAGTTGTATTACAGGTAGTTAATACAGTTACCCAAGCAGAAGCAATTATTCTCTTACAAGAGAAAAAAAAAATCACACACATTGCAAAATTAACATGTAAACTCCAGGCAGAGAATTAATCCAAATGCGTATCTTAAGCCAAAGAGAGAATCATGCCCTACCTTCCAAAACCCAACATCTGCCTGAAAGCACATACACTATGCTAAAAATGTAATTGTGGCAAGACAACCACAAAGGACAGCATGCTTTGCAATCCGGGATAAAGACCTTATAAAGATGTCACAAGACAAAACATTCACCCTGTCAGCTACTTCTTGAGCTACAACTAGGTGAAAGAAGTTTTACCAATGCTTTTATACAGACCAGCCTTCTTATTCCCACTAGGAATCTCAATAAGCAGTCCAAGGAGCCCGCTATGTTTTCAAACATTGAGTTCAAAAAGGAACACACTTATCCTGACTGTATTGGGCTATTTTATTTCTGCCTCTCTAATTCTCCCCCTGCAGAGCAGAAGGCAGGCATACTCTAAAGACAGCACAGGAGAGAAGAGCAGTGACAGCTGGGAGCCATCCAAAGTAAAGAAGGCCATTTCCAGGAGCTTTCCTCCCCCAGCATGTCACCACCCCTACACTAGGCTCTCCCGCAACTCCTCACTGCTTCATTAGCTGTAAATGATGTGGCTTAGAAAGGAAGCAGAACTTTATTAACATTTGGAGAGGCCAGCATTGCACATGAAGATTTGATTTGTTGATTACCAGCAATCAAGCCCCACACTGTATTCTGGCTCCCTCCCCATCTGGACACCCCAATACATGACTTTCTAGTTCCTCACCCCCAAAGAGTGGGAATTACTAATAACACACATAGTTGCCATCCAACACTGAAAAAGAAAAGCCAGTACCTCCAGCTGAAAACCACTCTCACACTGCCCAACTAAGTATGAAAAGGGCAGTAATAAGGATGGAGTTGCCGGACTCTCTGATCCAAAAGGCCCCTCTCAGCCCAGTCTTACAAGATGCCACCGCTGCCATCACATTCCACATTTTCTGTGGCTACAAGGCTAAACTCTGTCATGCCATGACTCTCACATCTGCTTCCATGCATGTTTACCTATCTAAGTAATAGCTACCATTCCAGGCCGAAAGGAAACCCACCTAGAGCAGACTTCATTTATGCCAGGTGAAGATAAACCTAGTCAGGTGCTTACTACACCTGTGACACATTATTGCTCCACTGTGTTGACAGGAAGCCTCCATTAATAAGATAAATACAGTCCCGCAGTGGCAAGCAGTCAGTTGGGGATGAGGCACCTGCAGTCTGACCAGGTGCAATCATGAGCACATGCTGCTCTTTCAACCAGGGAGGCAAAGGAGGTTCCAGAGCTCTAATAATTCCATGCCTGGTCACTACTCTACAGCTAAATAATATTTTTTTCTGGACAGTACTCCAGTCCCTAAAGACACTATTTCTCCCAACACACAAAGTACCTTCTGCCCATTACAAAATTTGATACCTTCTTCTCCACTGGAATGTGAAGAAGAAACACCTTTCAGTCCTGTAGCTGCTCCAGCAACAGAGGATACAAAAGTCTGGGTGCTGAGTCTCAGTTCCCCTTACAGCACCCTGCTTACAGTAAACAGCTGCTATAGTTAGCCTGTGCTGTCAGTTGAGGAAAGACAGCTAGGTTTAAATGTGAAGAAATCCACAAGACTTATGTTGAGGTTTGTACGAACCTTTGCTACAGCTGGAACATGAGAAAACCATCCCATATCCACGACAATTTTAGGAGGCAGAGATACTTATTTTTGCAGAATGTCAATTCAAACATTGTAAGATGTAACTGAAAGATCAGCCACTGGCCAGACTAATCAGAAGGAGAAAGGTCTGAGGGGAGAAGAGTTTGTGTCTATGCAGAGTATACAGATTAAGCAAACAATGGTAGAAGGTCTGAAAATTAAACCCGAAGGGAAAGATGAAGAGAGTTTTTTGAGAAAACATTTATTTACCTCTGTTCAACCAGTAGCTGACTCTCCTGAGAATACTGATTTTTTTTTTCTTCTCTAAACATACGCAGTTTCTTCTAACAGAACCAACCATCCAAAAACCCAGAACACTTCTTCATAGGAGACAAAACCCAAACAAACTACAATCCTAAAACAGCCATCCATTAGGGCTGCTTTGGAATTTCTAATATATTTATAGCCATAAACATCAGTGCCACCAATGGGATATCCTGAACTACAGTCTGGTTGGCCCTGGCCAAGATCGCCATCATTTTCCAAAGTACCAAAATAGGAGACAAATGTCACTGTCTGGGATATGTATACACAGGCTGTAAACAGTTTAAGACTGCAAAATGCTCTACATACACAAATAAACTGACAATACAGAGGTAGTTGGTAAAAAAAATACACAAATACACTGTCAATACAGAGGTAGTCGGTAAAAAAAAAAAACACCAAACAATAAAAACCTCACCACAGTAGAAGAGCGGGACAAGTCTTCAACCCAGGGGCCACCGGTGCTCCTGCGACTCTCCACTCCCCTGCTGCTGAGTGCAGACTTTCCACATTTTTTGCTAATGTCACACAGACCTTTTTCCTAATCAAGAAACTTGACCTTTACCGTCTATTGCAGGTATCGGGGCTGAAAGGTGAAATGTTTTTGGTGATAATGAGAACAAAATGTAGATTCCATCTTCTTTTTAAGTTACTGAGAGTATAAGCAAAGAAAGAAAAATACCCTGGCCTTTATTTTATTTTAGTATTTCATATGCAAGCTGTTTTTCTTGATTAGACGATAAAACACGAAGACGTGCCCAATTTTACACTACTAAAAACAAAACAAAAAGCTGAGGGCGAACGAAAAACAATGCTTTTCCCTCTGTCACACAGCAGAGCCAGCACGTAATTTCCCCGGGGAACGTGAGGCAGCCTGTTATCCCATTGCTTCCCTCTTCCTTTACACAAATGCAGCGCTTCGCCCTCGCAGAGGCCTGTTCCCTCAGCGGTGCCTCGCGCTCTCCGCCCCACCCCAGGAGCCCCGGCCCGGCCGTGAGGGGCGGCGCCCCCTCACGTAGCCCCTGGCCGG
>NW_010559714.1:0-1318 GCF_000687285.1 Phaethon lepturus
GCGCGCCCCCTTGCGCCTCGCGTGCGAGTGCGCCGGCGGCACTTCCCCCGAGCCCTCTGGCTCCGCCCCCCTGCGCGTGAGCGGGCGATGCCTGGCACGAACGGTAGCCCCGCCGTTCGGGTGAGGCGGACACCTGGGCCGGCTGCCGTATCAAAATAACGGCCTCTGGTGAACGTAGGGTAGTTAAAATGCGGGTTTTGCGTCACTGCATACCGTTTTAAGCTTCTGTACCGAATTCACGAAGTCCTACGCCGATCATCGCGGCTTCGCTTCTGAGGGAGTGAGGAAAACGAGACCTGGCAGTCCTCACGCAAACGGAAGCGCGGTCGTGCAGCCCGCAGTAATTTCTGATAACAGAAACCTGAGTCTGACGCTTTCTAAGTGAGGGAGAAAAGTGTGCGTTATGTGTTGTGTTCGGCGGTACTAGGTAGCTGTTGTCCAGTGGCTAATAGCGACTACATAGCCGTGTACAAAGAAAAACACGTTCCAGGTGATCCTGGCAATGGTTGCTGTTTTCTCACAGAAATCAGCTTGTGAGAGCAGTTGGAATACTGTAAACATGAGCTCCTCGTCAACTTCCTCAATTTGTCTCTAAAATCTCTTTCACTAAAGCAGGAGATTGATCGTCCGGACTGGTATTGACACTCCCCTAATAAAACTAATAATCCTTTAATAAGAATTAGAATTGGCTTCAATTACTATATTAGAAGGTGGGTATTACTGATGGCACACACACACATCCCCAAGGAAAAAGAGGAAAAAAGCCAAACGTTACATTTGCCAATAGTTTTATACAGATCTGGAGGTTACAATTGCAGTTCGCTCCCCTAGAGGTGGTTGTAAGCTCAGTTAACAAGCAGGTGTCTACAACATATTGCAGTCACTTCCATAGCTACAATGACAAGAGACTTCACTGGAAGTCTGACTGTGCAGATGTTGCTGTACAGTTTTACATGTATGTTGTGCTTGCAGTCAATACCACTGAAATATTAGCAAGTGAAATATCAACAGTAGTCAGTCTATACCAATGTGTACCTACACTGAAATAAGTAACATTGTCACAACTTAAAAGTTCACCTTCCAAAATGAACTGAAATTTAATTTTGATGCAAAACAGATTTTGATGGGGAGAAAAAAAAGCTGTATTTCTACACAGCTTTACAATGCAAAACATCTTAAAAGGTGTTTTGAAGTTGCATGTCTGACTCTCTTGTTTTCTGTATCAAATTTGCTCATTTTAATTTTTCACTACCACCTCTACAAATATTAATACTAACTAAGGTCAAACAGAAGTCTTCCTCCCTTGTGCAGCTTCATT
>NW_010559714.1:1349-22728 GCF_000687285.1 Phaethon lepturus
TGGCTCACATTCTTTCTTTGGTTCTATTAGCGTCTGTTCACATCAGGATTACACAGCTATAATCTATTGGAAAACAATTAATTTACATGAGAAACATAACATCAAGAATCTAGGTCACTCAGTGTGAGCTCTGTGGGGAACATAGCAAAAAAATTAGAAAATCTAAAATTATTTAGATAACTAAAATGGACAGGGTTGGGTGTCTCTTGCCAGCTAGCTCGTTGAATAATGGTGCGATTTTTTGTATAATCATTTCCAATGTGGAATCTTGTTCTAAGAAGATGACTCAAGATGGTGGAAATCGTGTTACTTTATTTTTGCTGCCATGTTTTTCACACTGATCAGAAAAGGGTACTTGTTTCCCTCCGAGGCCCACTGAGTCAGGTAATTCTAGTTAACCACCTGGTAGCTAGCCTTTCTGAAGTATGGGTGGTAAGGACGCTCTTTGTCATGGTAGCGCTCTCTCTCTCCATGTCTGACAGCAATGCGAGAAGCAGCGCTGAAAACCTGCTCCCACCTCTCCTTGCTTTAAAAATAGAGCTGTTGTAGTGACTCAGATGGGCTTGACCTGGGAATCTTGTAGAGTACAAGGAAAGAGGGAGAAAAAGCAAGAGACAAGATGGAGTTCAAGGGCACGAGAAGGAGATGGCTGAAGGAAGGATGAATAGAAAGCAGGTGTGTGGGGATTATGGACGCAGCAGGAAGAGAAGAGGGTCAATCAGGAGATGAGCCTGAGGAGCAAAAGGGAGAAACAGCTAGAAAATGAAGACTATAAATACGACAAGACAAATGAGAAAAAAAAAAGAGAGAGAGAAGTAAATATGAAAAGAAGCCATCCTGTTGAGGGGAGAGGGGAAACACATACTGAAGTTTGTTTGGTTTCCCTTTGTTTATGTCAGTTTTGCCCTTCTAATTAAGGCAGTACCTAAAGGAAGCAGGTGTAATACCTTTATAATATATGGGATTATTCCAACAGTGGCAAATTCCCCTTTTTGAAACATCTCCCATGACACAGGTTTTCTGTAGAAAGAGAAATTTATGCAGCTACAGATCTCAGTAGTTTATTTTACAAAAAAGTAAAGTCTCTTTAAGGCACACTTTAAATTCACCATGGGACTCAAGTAAAAGTAAAGAGATTGCATTAAAGATCTCAAGGTTTTTGGCTGACAGTATTAGAGATTGTTTATGTCTCTTTAAATATCATCTTATGTTAGTTCTGGGTAGATCAGCATTTCACCGAGCTGCACGGTTCACCCTCACACAAAGAAAGCAACATACAAAGAGCTGTAAAAAATGTACAGAAGCCCAGGAAAATATTTCAATGCGTTTTGCAGCTATGCTCCTTGGAGGAAGATACTGTGTTAAGTATGGTCAGAAAATGTCTTGATGAGTTTGAAAGCTCATTTAGACTTCCTTGCTGCTTCAGTTGAGCAAGCTGAAAATAGTTGCTAGATTAGATAAATCCTCAAGCTCCTGTAGAGCAGCAGCATATCTTCAGAGTTTTGCTGTTATGCACACATGCTGCTTGCTGATCATACCTGTAGTTTAATCCATGCTTAGTTTATGTCACCTTGACCTGAATCCAACCTAGCAAGATAGAGGCCAAGTGGGGAATTAGTGTTGGGAGTACAAACTCTGTTCCGTCTCTGAGTCAGCAGAGCTTGAAAGCGTCCAAATAGTTTCATCGTCTCAGACAATTGTGGCAGAGATATCTGTGAGCGACTAGTGTGCTATTTGTGGTGGAGAGTTAAAACCATACATTGCTGTGTGTAGATTGCGTGAGAAAAACAATGTTATTGGCAGTGTAAAATCAGAAGGTGAAATTGCTTTTAAGTGCTATAGTGCTGTGATAAGAATATTCTCCAGTTAAACTCAAGAGGGGCTTTTACCATTGAGCTCAGTAGGGCCGGAACATATTTTTTAGCATGTAGGACATCAGTAGATGTAAAGCATGAGGCAGTTTATGAAGCCATTACTCAGCCAAATGTGTTGTACAGGACTGCTGATCACACAGGCATTGTGTCCTCTACTTTTCTGTTCAGCACATAGAGTATCTCGTGCTTACAAATACTGATACTCTGCATCCTTCCCCTTTAACCATGTGTCTCTGGCTATGGGGAAAAAAGATGGTTTCCTAGACCAGTACCAACTCATTAAAATGGTATGCAACAGAAAAATACAGAGGGAATTCATTGGGCTACAAGGAGATTTCACATTTATGTATAACATCCTCATATATTACAGGCTTCAGTCCTGACTGTGTGTTCACTTCCATTAGATTGACTCTATTCTAGCCACACTACCTAAAATTTACACACACAGATGGGTAGAACCACACACTCATCAACTGAAGGGATCACGACTACATCGAATGCAAGTTCAATTCCTAAAGTTTCTATCAAAAGTGTGTTGATGCTTCTGGGTCCTGCACTTAGGACGCAACAACCCCATACAATGCTACAGGCTTGGGGAGGAGTGGCTGGAGAGCTGCCCGGCAGAAAAGGACCTGGGGGTGCTGGTTGACAGCCGGCTGAACATGAGCCAGCAGTGTGCCCAGGTGGCCAAGATGGCCAATAGCATCCTGGCTTGTATCAGAAATACTGTGGCCAGCAGGAGTAGGGAAGTGATTGTACCCCTGTACTCAGCGCTGGTAAGGCTGCACTTTGAACACAGTGATGAGTTTTGGGCCCCTCACTACAAGAAAGATATTGCGGTGCTGGAGTGTATCCAGAGAAGAGCAATGAAGCTGCTGAGGGATCTGGAGAACAAGTGCTACGAGGAGCCTCTGAGGGAACTGGGCTTTTTTGGCCTGGAGAATGGGAGGCTGAGGGGAGATCTTATCACTCGCTAGAATACCTGAAAGGAGGCTGTAATGAGGTGGGTATCAGTCTCTTCTACCAAGTAACAAGTGACAGGACAAGAGGAAACAACCTCAAGTTGCACCAGGGGAGGTTTAGGTTGGATATTAGAAAAAATTTCTTCACCAAAAGGGTTGTCAAGCACTGGAACAGGCTGCCCAGGGGGAATGGTTGAGTCACTATCATGGGAGGTGTTTAAAAAACATGTAGATGTGGTGCTTAGGGACATGGTTTAATGGTGGACTTGTATAGCAGTTGGACTTGATGATCTTAAGGTCTTTTCCAACCTAAACAATTCTATGATTCTTTCAGCAGCCTACTACTGGCCAGCTTCACGCTTGTCCTAAGGCAGGGGGGTCCAGCCTCTGCTTTACTTCTCTCTCAATCCAGTAGCTGCACGTGAAAGGTCACGTAGCATCGATCCTGTTGGTAACTTCACAACACTAGTGAGTTGTCATCCAAGCCCACAGTCCAAACATGAATCAAGGAGGGTACAATGTGGAAATGTCTCCTTTCAATTATATCAACCGTGTGCTAGCTGCCGTGGGAGGCAGCACCTGCCGTTTGATTGCTGTACTCTTCCACAGTAGCACATGTAGAGCAATGGTGCACACACGCACTCAGGAAGCATTTATCGCTAACTTTAAACTGCCCTGCTAGCCATGTCTGAACTAGCTAGTTCAAAGCAGTTTTTGGTCTTGCAAAATGAGTTGCAGTATAGTAGCAGATGAAGTCTTGGGTGCCTTCAGATGGTGTCTGGCATATTCATACAACTTTGGGTCTCAGGGGTATTGGGAGCACCAACAGGACGTATTTTCAGTGTACACTGCTGGTACGGTTTATTTGTCTCTATTTGGCTATAAGTGTGCAGAGTTAAACAGCACCATTGTATTTCCTTCTCTGCCTATTTTTCGGTGCTAAAACAGTTACCAGGGTGTGTTATGCACACTTCAAAGGCAGAGTTATGAACAACTGAGAGAACTGATGACGAGTGAGATGCCTTGTTTTACACCTGGTTTGCCAGTGTGTTAGCAGGGGTTATTCAGCCCATGCCAGAAGCAGGCAAAAGGTATCAGCTGTTGGGGGGGAACCTGCTGTTTGTGAGTAGAGTTAGCCTTAATGTAGGCTGAGTTCCAGGCACCCATGTAAAACTCAGTGTGAAAAGACCTTGGGAAGTCTGCAGGTGACACAGGAGCCGCTGTAGGCCATTTCCTCCAGTAGGAGGAAATAGGAAGTAGGACATGAGTGCAAAGCAACACGTTGTTACCGTGCTGCTTCTACTCTATTCTTGGTATAAAAATAATATCATTCTCAATGGCTGCCGGTGCTGGCTGACAAGACCTCTGCTTTGTGAAAAATAAATGCAAATGTTTTGCTTTATGTCAGCTAGTGATCAGACAGTAAGTTTAAGAAATAATGATCATCAAATAAATGTAAATATTTTTATTTAAAAAAATGTTAGTGGCACCTTAGAGGCAGTCATGACTACACAACAAAATATACAAAAATTACATTTTTGTAGTTGCATCTTTCCACAGTGCTGCACAAAATGAAAATGGCATGAGAAACATTGTAGATCATACACTGAGACAATTAACTTCAGTCAATAAACAGAGACAATTTTTGGTATACCTCGATACTACCAGGCCCAAGTTCCCTGGGTAAAAAGGAAGGGTGGCTTTGTGCAAAACTTTCCAACAACAGTACAACTTAATACGCTAAACATACAGCTAATCAATTGTACAAGATAGTTTGACTAGTCCTCATGCAGTCTTTATACACAGCATCATCTCAATTTGCTTTTTCAGGGAAAATAAGCAATTCCATTAACTAAAATTAAACTTTTCTTAGCCTTTCACTGCTGTAATGTAAAATTGTCTGATTCTTTCTGCCAGATTCCACTCAGCATCAGAGAGATCATTCAAACTTCATCTGAAAACAAGCCTTTTATAATCTCTTGCATTTTAAAGGGGAGAAATATAATTAATTAAAGGCCATATTCTGGCATGATGATAAATGAAAAAAGCAGGTAAATATTTGCTTGATTAAAAAAAGAGAATGAACTTGCCCGATTGCTATTCCTAGATGGACTTTCATAAGTGATTGAATTCTGTTATCCAAATTAAAGGGTCTAATTACATTAATCTGTGTTTACCTTCTGTTGTACCATTGAATCCAGAAGTAAAATGTCTATATGACAGTGGAAAGGGCCTTGGTTTCCAGCATTGGTTTCCATGCCACCTAAATGAACCACAAGCTTCTGTGGGTTGTGTTTGGGTTTTTTTCCCCCCAAACAATTCCTTGTTCATTGATTAACTCCAGAAAGCACTAACTGTGATTATGCAGTTGACTTTGTATCAGACATAAGCCTGAAATGATTCCTCTTTAAACAGCAATGTTCAACTTTAACTTCAAATGTTGGGGTCCTTGTTTATGTTATTCAGGAGCTAATAACTAACTTGTAACCCTAATGATTACTAAACTGAAGCTTATGACTGCACTGAATTTGTCTAGCTTCAACTGCTAGTCAGTGGCTCATGTATCTTTCCTCCAGCAAATTGCCTTCACTGATTGAATTTCTATTCCCCAGATAAGCAGTCATGATTTGTTCAAGGAAAACCATTGGCTTTTAAATATCCTTAATGTACTGCAGTTATCAGCTCTATATGTGATAGTCCTGCAGCAGGGGCACTGCATAACACAAGCATTTTGATACTGAACTAAAAAGCAGTCAGACTTGATAGTGCTTCTCTAAGAATTCAGAACGGGTATACATCACAGGAGTGCAGTAAAATGAGAAGTTGCATGAACACCTATAATGTAAAGTGAAAAGGAGAAGAAATTTACACTGAGTCTTATTCAGTGCTGTTCATGATTAATTGGATGTTCAACAACAATGGAGTTATAGCTGAAGCTGGTGGAGGGATCCATTATACAAGTTTTAGAGGAAACCTAATTTAGACCTGAATGCTGACATGGGAGAGATCAGGAAAATTGCGCTAACCTTCACGAGAAACTAAATTTTCAGAAAACTCTGAGGAAAAAAAGCTGCCAAAAGCTAGAACAGGTATTAACAACTAACTGAAGGGCTTTTCCATTGGGAAACTACTCCCAAAGCAAAGTGAAATAATTGACTACCAGGCAGCACCAAGCAGAAAAGACAGTGTCTGGCAACTTTTTGTTGAGTGGGAGTGTTTTAGAGACTTCTGAGGAGTTAAGAATGTCTAATGTGTTGTATGAAAATGTAAAAGCAAGCGGTATCCTGACAAGAACATGATTAATAATAGACTAGATAGAAGGAAGAAGTTTTTCCCAATGAGGGTTGTGAAACACTGTACTAGGTTGACCCGAGAGGTGGTAGATGCTCCATTCCTGGAAATGTTAAAGGTCAGGTTGGACGGGGCTCTGAGCAACCTGATCTAGTTGAAGATGTCCCTGGTCTTTGCAGGGAGGGGGTTGGACTAGATGGCTTTTAAAGGTCCCCTCCAACCCAAACTGTTCTGTGACTCTCTGATTAATTGACTGAGAAGCTGAACAAAGTTCTCACTAAGACAGGTCTTGCAACAGTTTGGGATAGCGTAGGCCTACTTTCACAGCAAGCAGAAGTCTGACCACAGGCCAGATAAGTACATTCATATAATTCCAGCCTAAGCAGTGGAAGTGATGCTGATACTGAAATTAGTGGGACAGGCATCGGCCCTGGCTAGCCCAGCCACCAGCCTGCACTTGACGCCAGGTACCGACACCGCCGGCTAGCCTGCACTACCACATCCTGGTGCCGTTTGTATCTGTTCCCTGTAGGCAAAAGCTAGAAGAACCTTCCTTGACTGAAGCTGCCCCATCATTCTGCAGGGAGGCTGCCTAGAGCGCAGTTGTAGGGGCAGCAAGAAAGGAAAAGGCTCGTTTCCCTTTTTGTCCCTGCTTGGCACTCGCAAGACCTGTCCATTAGCCTTTTAGGTCTCTAGGTGTGGAGAAATATCCCCATCTTTCACTAGGTTTTTCTTCCAGCCTAGCGAGCTAACATGGCATGCGCTACCCAGCAGGGTCTGCACAAGGTAAGAAATGGGAGGGTGAAGGCAGGAGAGGAGACCTGCCTCCCCTTTGGGTGGCCTTCTGCTTGGCAGTGCTCCTCACACTGCAGCCTGACCCTGTGCAAAACTATGGCAGTTCCACCCACAAGCAGGCTTTTACCCTTCACTTCTTTTTTTAATTTCTTAATGTGTCACATCCTCCAGTGATTTAAATCCAGCAGGAAAAATAACCTAAGAGCAGTGTTGTGCCCATTTACCAATTAGAGTTGTTTTAATTTGCATGAGTAACATTACGCAGCCTTTACAGCTTTTTCTCTGCCAGATACAAAGCCAATATGGAAACGCAAGACTCTTCTGTTTCCAATTTGGACCCAGTCAGATCTTATCAAAACAGCGAGCAGTCTTTCGTAGGCCCATTGATTTTATGTTCTACCCTCATTTTGCACTGAGGTCATCTTCCCTGATTGTAATAGGATACCCTTGGAGCAAAAGCCTTCACCTCCCCAGGTTGTACCATACCAGCTTCCTTTGTTATAAGAAAAATGACTAACCTTTTTCCTGCCTGACCTTGAGACTATATGACATTACACTTTTAACTACGTACCCTAGCACTGGGAGGATTATATCTTTAAACATATAACCATGCAACTGGCAAAGGAGTTTTTCTTACATAAAAATACTAACATGTGGTATTTGTTGCACAGGTACCCTTCTGAACTCACTTAATAAAATGCTAGACAGTGTTTTCTCAAGTGGCCAAACCAGAAGGTAGCTGTGCAAACTGAATGGAGAAAAGGAGATTATAATAGAGATGGCACAAAAACACCAGGAGGAAATCACAGCTGTCTGGGAATCAGCACCAAGACTCTTAGTTTTTTTGTAATGGATGTAGAATCTTGTGGCCTATGGAAATGAGTGGAATAAAACAGTCACTGGGCTGGTTAATAAAATGGGTGGGGGAATTTAGGAGAAGACTTCAGAAAGGAAGGGACTCTGAACAGAAGCACACTCATTGGCTAAAGAAATGGAAAGTACAGATTATTAAAAAACACTATACGCCTTTTCAAAAATGAAGATAGGAACAGATTATATTAAAACAGTGGAAAAGACCAAGAGGATCTTGGGACACATCAAAAGGGCATAGAAACAAACCAAGGGAAACCCTTTCTTGTGATATAAAGACCAGGAAAGAGCTGCTACTTTTTTTTGTTTTGTTTAGTCTTTTTAACATTGCGGAAAGGACCTTCCTGTGAAGAGGAGTTTATGAGCTGCATTGGTGGAAGCAGCTCATAGCCTCCTCCGTTTATGCACTGGCTGTGAAAGGAGGCTAAGAGCAGATGCTTGGAAGGTGGGGTCTGGCACAATGCCGGCATACAGTGGTGAAATGCGTTAAGAAATGTGAGAAGAAAGGTCTTCCTGAACTGAACATCAGCAGGAGCACATGCAGCAATTAAGATAGAAGAGTTTTATATGTAACCCCTCTTCCCTTCTTCAGGGGATACCAGGAATACCAGGGAAAAGGCAAAGAGGAAGAAAAAAAGAATTAAGGAAAAGAAGAATGTATCTATATAATAATTCTTCCTGACACAGCCAGAGGTAAAGCAATTGGTAAGTTTAGGCTTTATAAAGTCCTGTCACTCTCAGCAGGAGTTTTGCTTTCCACTCCACCTTCCTCTGAAGATTAGGCAGGGCAGGGTTAGGATAACATGGGTGTGCCCAATCTGATCCATTTCCTGTGCCTGCAAGCCAGCACAATCCTTCCTGATTTCTCTGTTCAAAGATGTAGCACATATAAAGAATTCTTTAATGATTTTTAAAGTATTTTAACTGAATTTTCTAAATGCAGCTAATTCCGTCCTTCCTTCAACCCCTAAAGCCACAAAAAAGTAATTGTATTCACTGTTAATCCAATTGAGGTAAAATGTCAATTCTTCCCCTGCCCCCCCGCCTTGCCTCAGAATAAGGGTTTCTGAATTTCTACACCAACTATTGCACTTGATACAAATATACACATCAAGTAATCTTCTTCCCCCCTCTATGAAACCAGTGTAACAAATACTGCAACTGAAAAGAACAACTGTCGTGACAATTATTTTCAAGGTAAGTAACACTGAACATCAAATGAATAAAAAAAAAAAAGACAGTGTCACCAGTTATTTAAAGCAGAGTAGAGAAGGATTCTGGTTGTAGTGGTTTGGTTGTTTATTTTTTTTATTAAAGATCCCATTTTACATCATGGCTGAAAGCCAAGCAGATTTCAGGGAAATTTTTTTTGCAGTTCTTAAATCAAGCAAAATAAGTTCCAGTAAGAACACAAAACCAACCCTGTCTCCTAGTAGTGGTACTGTATGCTAATACATTATATAAATTCAGGAATGTTTGTCAGAGAGTCTGCACAGTGTTTGTATATTTACAGAAGTTTAACTCCTTGCTCCCTTAAGGACCTGTTCCCTCACGCTTCTTCCACATTCCTTAATTGGACACAAGAAAGAAATCCACTGTATCCAGAGTCCCACCACCTATCTGCCTTGCAGTCAGTTAGAGCACCCCAACAATTCAGTGCTAACAATGGCTAACCTAAACCTTGCCCTTCTGTGTGCCCCTTTCCCCTTGCAGGTTTCAGGGCTTGAAGCCAGTGAGTGCTTTTGGTCTGCGTGACAACTTACCCACCAGTTACTTGCTGCTTTACTCCTGTACAAAGTGTCCCCGAGATCTTGTCATTCAATTCATCTTTGGAAGCATTATGCCACATTTATTTGTTTTCCAGGCATGAAAAGGTACAGTGCCAGGATAGAACAACCACTAACTGTGGTCAATAGTCATCACTGGTCTAATTTACAAACAATAAACTCTCTGTGCAAAGGGTTACTAGCAGAGGCATTAAGTTTTGCTGGTCCTGAAAACTAGTAACCCCATATACAGATACCCATTCACTTAGAATCAAGAAATATTCATACGTGTGACTGTATAATTTGGCTTATCATTCTAGTTGGATTCAGGTTAAAAATTAATTTCTCAGTCTAACAGGGCTGACACACATTATGGTGCACTCTCTCCTGATCACACTCTTTGCACTCCAGTCTAGTAAAAAGCACACCTGACAATTGCAGTTGCTTGGATCCCTCCCAGGGCACCATACCATCTTTTGTGGGTGTGGGTTTGTAAGGTCAAAAACCTGTTGGATTAAGGCAGAAGACCGACATAAATGAGCAGTTCGTCACAGACATAGCCAATTAGACACAATCTGATTGATTAGGCAAGTGAGTATGCATTTAGGTATTTACACCTTCAAAGTCCAAGAATTTTTGTAGCCTTCTCCATCCAGTCTGCACATTTAAACTAACAAAGAAAAACAAAACTGGTATACACACAGCACTTAAAAAACAGAGAGGAGGGAAAAAACCCAAAAAAGCAGCCAGACCAGCAGCTTCATCTTGGTATGATCATCCTTTCTATGGCACAAATTATATGATCCCAGTTTTTACAAAATATTGCCAGCAGTGTCACTGCAAAAAAAGTGCAGATGATATGAAAACGGCTCTTCATCATAGGAGCAATGAACTTTGCAATAGTAGAAACGCACACTAAAATGACAGTCATGAAGGCCAGGATAACATTTATACATTTCCCCAGGAGCATTTTGGCATTAACCGTTTCAGACTGCTGTGCTTGCTGTTCTTGCTGATGGAGCTCCAGCTTTGAAACCCGAGTCTGGCATGATTCCAAGGCTTCCTGGAGACAGAAAACAAGAATTAGGGCAGCTGTATTTCTGTACACCACTTTTCCCATTTTAGCTGCAGAGCCATCCATCAGCTAGATGAGAAGTGTAATTTATTAGAGACTCCTAAAACTTGAATGAACCATCAACTTTTTAAAAAATAAATGCGCTTAACATACCTGCAGGTGTGTATCGCTGCCTGCTCAGGCATAATCAAGTCTGACAATACTGTCCAAAATGTAGTTTTTACATTTTTCATGCTTGAGAAAAAGTATCATTATTCTAACGTACAACAGATAATGTTTCCTGCATACACTCATGAGAGAAAGCACTGGGAAAGCTGTTGCCATGGCAACTTTCACTGCATTAAAACAGCATCAAAGTTTCTTTGTATACATTATAGAAAACATTAGTGTTGCACAGGCTTGCTGTGATACTAATTAACTCTACTGTGCAACATGTACCATCTGGTTTACACCACCTCTCTGGTCTACATCACTTTTGCTCTCAAAGCCACCCATCGTACAGTGCTGGGATTGAGTCCTCAGTAAGGGGTTGCCTTCTCCCTCTGTCTGTGTAAATGCTCATTAGTCCACACCCCAGGTGGGCAGTATGCAGTGGAGAAATCTGTGGTGACACTTTTACAGGATTCTCAAACTCCAACCACTTTCCTTGCGCTGGCAGGGGTGTTTACCTGATCACACAGTAAGCTGATTCAACCCAATACTCCGTGTGAAAACAAAGAAACAAAGCCAGGGCACACAGAGTTATCAGCTTTCTTTGACTGGGTCAGTTCTCCCTTGTTGCAGCAAGTTGAACCGGCTTACCATGTGACCAGGCACCAAAGTCAGCGCAAAGCATGTGGCACAGCACTTTACAACAGGCGGCTTCCTTTCGCTGTTCTAGGAATCAGTAATAATACACAGAAGACAGTTCTTAATAGGTGGCAGAAAGCCTCTTAGGGTTCGTGCACAGTCTCTGCTACACACTGAAGAACTTTCCTGGTCCTTCTCCCACTGTGACCGTAAATTATTCTCAAATCATCTCATGCTGCTTTAGAGAAAGTCCAGCTGCAGAAGTCTGATACCTGCCGTTCTGCATTGTGAGGCTAAGCAAGTGTTTTAAAAACCATCTGCCCATCCCTTAAGGACAGAGTGCTCCAAAGTTAGGTTGTTACTTAAAATATCCACAACTTAAATGCTTTTACTCTATTTTAGCTTATTTGCCAAACCCCCAAATAGACAAGTTTAAACAGGCCCAACTGTACAGAGATAAAAAAGACAAGGCTGTATCAACATTGCACTTCAGTTAGTATTAAAAGTCTCTGACACCCCTCCAGGGTTCTGCTAATGAGTTAGCGAACATTTCACAGCCCTTCTGCTGCAGAACTCTGGGCTCATTCAGTTCTTACATCCTCAAGATGCTTTCACAGAAAGAAGTCCTGTACAAGGGACCTCCTCCTCTCAGCGCCAACCCTTTCCCGCTCTGTTCCCAGTGGGTTCCTGACTCTCACACCAGTCAGGAAACAGCGTGATTGTCCTGCTACCTGCGCTCTCTACCTTTAGACATGTGGGCACAGTGGTGCACAGGACAGGGTTGGGGTTTTTTTTATACCATCTGAGCTAATATGAAGACAGGTTTTGAGCATTCCTTAGTTGTTAGTGAATTTAAACCCACAGTAAGGCAAAACAATTTTTCACCACTTGCTCAGACTTTGGGCAGAAATATTATACATTATATAAATATTTATATACAATATAAGCATTTAAGTATGTCACTACATGCTGCCAGGACAAATTTGTAGACATTATTATTGGGTTTTGACTGATGCCAGACGTGACTACAACTGGTCACTTGGAGGTGAACACACACTACAGCTTTGACTATAGGGGCCGTTGTGACCATAGGCTAAAACTCTTAAATTCTAACTGGCAAATCTACAAGTCTATTTAGGAATTAGATCTCTTACTTTTTAACCTTAAACTTAATTTATAATAAACCTTGCCAGTGATATGACTACATATTGAAGAAAATCTGAGCAAGAGGGTTACATTAGGACATTGCCAAAAGTGGCATTTTACATAACACGAGGCAACTGAATTCCTTCCTCCTCTGGTGCAGGAGACCAAAAAAGGCCATTCTTCATCCAGAAGTCTGCCTAGGCTATATCAATAATTTCAGCAGATAAAATTCTGAATTCACTGAAACAAATGGAGACTGTCATCAATTTAAATGTGCTCGATTTTAATCTTAAAACAGACAAAACATGGGCTTAAATCTTTCCCCACATTCCTTATATACAAAGATGTAGCGAGATGCAAGTGTTTTACCATACAAGATTTCTACGAAATATTAGAAGTTTATGAATAGGGAAAAAAGTAAAAAAAAAAAAAAAAAAAAAGGTACCTGAACATCTCGTGATCGCTCATATGCCTGATACGCCACTTTCTCCTCTATGCTGGCTAGCTCTTGTTTCAAGTTTGCTGTCTCATGTTGATGAAGATCAGTGAGATCATTTAACTGGTCTTCCAATCTTTCGTATCTTATCAGGAAAAAAGGTCTAAATTTAGTGCCTTCTATTCAAGTAATGCTAAATCATGAAAACAATTGCACATTTTAAAAGTTAACTTCTCAGTGTACTGTGGATCCATCTGACTGGCATTACAGAGCACAAAGATAAATCAGTAAAAAGTTTGGAAACTCTCCATAAGCATTTATTGAGCAAACTGAAAGCCTTTGTGTGGCTTGAGTGTTCCTTGCTGGCACTCGGTGTTAAAAAGCAAATATTTGTACATCATTGGCAAATTATATGAACTATAAACAGTGGCTAAGGGTGAGTGGCTAACTCACTTTTCCGTTTCTCACTTTTCATTTCAACAGGGAGATACGGTTTCATAAGTAAGCTTGAGCCAGTTAGCAGCTCACCAGTAGTGAAAGGAAAACTATGTTCCCTGGATCCTCTCTCAAACACAACTGCAAGGTCCTGCCGTTCATGTACAGCCTGTTCTGGCATGTCTCTTCACAGTAAATCATTTCAACTAAACCATCAGAAAACAAAATTTTTTTTTGGCAAGTTTATAACTTGGTTTAACACACAAACAGGCAAACGCTGCAGTTGGCATAAAAATGATGGAGGCAAAATTGTCTAGCTGTGGAAATGGTGGCAGGAGGCTTGAGATATTAATGGCAGTGAGCTGTCAGAAAAGTCCGCTTTGCCTTCTCCTGAAACCAAGTCCTAAGTGCAGTACACGATTTGCTCTGTTCTTTCCTCCCCCATGTTACCACCTGATATCCAACCCTCCCTTGTATTTCAAGAAGCGTAAACAAGGGGAACATTAAACGTTGCAATTCGTACTGAGGTTTTGCCCATTAGCGGAGTAAAGACTTCAAGAATCAACACTTACTTTAACAAGCTATATGACAAATGGGATATAGGTACAGTGGGTACAAACCCTCTGTAGAACACATCTCACTTCCCACAGTGGATGATAAAGGAATTAATCCCAAGTAACAAATTCAAGAGGAAGCTGTGCTACATTTCACAGCTCTGTGTTACACCAGGGTACAAAGTGACATCACATCCACAAGATAGCAATGTGTCTGAGAAGTATTTGGACAAGGTACTCAGGACTAAAGGGTATATTTATCAGCTGTAAGTCAGCTCTACTACACCATAGACTGATTAGCATTTTCAAGTTGCAATAGATCAGAATTCTTCCACCAGTTACATAACAATTGGCATCTCCTATACACAGTATTCACATAATACAATATGCCAGTAAGATGTCAGATGAGGGAATTTTCTGACAAGCCTTCTCCAAAAGGCAAAGAACTACCACATCATTTGATAGAAAATATTAATGTTCTACATGTATTTTCAGTTATTGGAAGGACTGGAACATTTTGGTACCAGATATTGACTGGAATTATCTTTTCCTCTTGCTTCTGAGATATCACACACACAAGCACACACCCATATTTACACTTTCCAAATAGCTTCTATACTCATTCAAAAGTAATTTCAAGAGAACAGTTAAAAAAGAATACCTATATCTTTCCTCTTGTAACATCTGAGAAATAAAGCCATAGTCTCTTTTAAATTGTGCTTTTAAATTCTCAATATCATCAGCTAATTGGGACTGTGTCTCCTTGATTTCCCTTAGTTCCTCCAAAATCACGGAAAGCTTTCCTTGGCTGTCCAGGGTGCTTGCCACAGCAGGACCAAAGGAAGTATTCCCATTACTATCTGCCGAGCCAGAGGTCCCGCTTGAGCATTCATCATCACTAACGTATTTTGGTTTGGCAACAATGGTGGCACTGCCCCCATACGTTCTAGAACTTGTTTCTGGCCGAAATTCATCCAAGGTATTTTTAAGGTGAGCAATGTTGTCTGCACTACCGAATTTGTTTCGGATCAGGTTTGCAAACTCTCTAGATTTGCTGAAAACAAAGACAGGTGGTGTCAAGGAAACACCCGGCACACCCGACTTGCTGCTTTCTGTTCCATGCCCAGAAGTACGAGGCTTTCCATGCTGAATATCTTTCAGGTTATCTTTGGAAGTATCCTTAGCACTTTTGGAAGATCCATTTTGTTCAATATCCTTGAGCTTTTTGTGATACTGTTCCAATTTCTTCTGCAGTTGGGCAATGGAGTGGGCAGATTTCTGGTTCTTTTTCTCAAAGACTTGTTTAATGCGCCCAGCCTGTTGCTTGTCTGCACTGTTTACCAGTTTCAAATACTCAGCTACGTTTCCATCTCGAGCTGTTTGTTCAACTTTGATTTGTTCTGTAACCTTGAGGATTTTCTGTTTCAAGCTATCTGCACTGAGTTTGACTTTGTGAAACTCTAGGACCCCATCTGGTACATCGAAGTTCAGGTTGGTGTCAGAGCCTCCACGGCGAATGTTAAGTGGTAAACTCAGGGTATTCATGTCATGTCTTTCCACCTGAGGAGAAAGAAAATAGATAAATGGAAGTGGAGTTTTACTTTTTTAAATCCAACTTTCAGTTTCCTTTTCTACATGTCATTACAAGAAGCACACAATATAAAGTAGCTTATAGTAGCAAGATAGAAATTTCCTCATACAAAGTCAAAGCCCTGGGGGAGGCATAAAACAAGAATGACCTAACCAGAATAGCTTCATCCCTATTAGCATCTCATGCTAGCCTCTGTGACAAAGAAGGTGCATTTCATTAAAGACACCACAACATCTATAGAGACTGCTTAACGAATGCTCTAGCCATAACGGGTTTTCAGAGCTTTAAGACCAGAGGGAAGTAATACAAATTGCTCAGGCAAGACCATTGCAGAGACATGGCAGAAGCTGTATTAAAATATCTTTTATAGATGAATTTGTGAAATGCTTTAACTACTCTTTGCTTCAAAATGCTTGACATCCTATGTTAAAAGTTTGATTTTCCACTAGACCATTTATTATTGTCTATCATACTGAAGATCTTGCAGCAAGACCTATGTGCACATACATGTCCAGTGATCACCATTCAATCTTTTCCTTGTTTAAAAACATAAAAACATCATTAAGCATTTCTGTAAGGCTGTTTTCTTATCCTTGCACAGTTTTGTCTGTGGAAATTGTCTCCAGTATTCCTGTACTCCCTTTAAAACACAGGCTCAGGAACAAGACATGGTATCCTACTGTTAATGACATGATTCATGCAAAGATTGATCAGGGAAACTATCCTCACCCTATGTCTATCATGCCAGGTTTACAAACACAGAGGGGGTAATACAGCCATAAAATTGCATCTGTATCTGACCATTTCAGAGACAAGATCATCTTTACTCCTGCTTTATAGTCATAGCTCTATATTACTGAGGATTACAGTACTTTTTTTTTTCTTTTTCTTTTGCTACTGCATTGCTCAGGGTACAAAACTGGTAACATTAAAGTTCACATTCACCGCGCTCTAAGAAAAATGGACACTTGAAGAGTGCAAACTGAAGAGTTCTGGACTTGACAATTTCTTCTGAAAAAATATTGGTTAATGGTGACCTTTAAGACTCGGACTCTATTCCAAGGATTAAATCAGTGCTGTGGCCTAATAGCCCTGCACTTTACCAGTTCATTAAAAATAATTGATATTGAGCCATATGCTTAATTATTAAAAAGATGTGCAAATGATTTTTATAAATATATAAAAATTGTATATGATCTAATATAATCAGTCATATGTGCTTCACAGAAAATACAGTTTATTGATGAGATCTCATTTTAGCATTTGCACATGACACACATGGATGGCATTCTATATTCAGGATAACACCTAATTTAAAGAGTGACAAACATCACAAGTGTCAAAACTAACATCCATTTTTATTAATTTTTCTTTTTAAATGAACAAGTCTTAGAAATATAACTAACAGGAAAAAAAATCACTTTTACAGATCACTTTTTAAAGTGATAACTCATAATAATGTTGTGATAGCTAAAATATGCATTTAATATAAGCAAAATAGTTTAACATAGGATACTTTCCAAAGGCTCATACAACTAAAAAACCCTAAACCAACAATCAAGGCAAATAGCTGAAAAGCTTTGATACTAGGTCCATACCCCATACTGCAAATATCTCTTTAAATAGATTTACTGGGTCTCGACAAGTTCAGTAAAGAAAAAAAGCTCAGTATAAAATAATAGTTTCCTGAAACAACCTAAGACATTTTTGAATAAGCTTTGGCACAAAATTATGCTGTAATAAATCACCAAATTGCATATACACACAAAACGGATCCGTCACTGATGTCACTCGGGACAAGCTGGACATAATTCTAAGAATGGGTGGGTCTATCTCTAACCTTTACACAGCATTAAGTGTTTACTTCCTTAGTACAAAATAGTCTAAAAATGTACTGTAGTAATTGGATACAAGCCCAAACCAGATCCCTTCTCCGTTATGTCCTCTCCCTCACTGGAGTCTCTAGCAGTCAGCAAGGTCTATCATCACCATGCACCCCATACCTTCCTGGAACTTCAAGGTCACAACATCCATGGAGAGAAAAAGAACAATAGTGTTGAGGGAATACAGCTGCTGAAAATTGCATTGCTTTTGGAGTTGAGGAAATCAATTAGCATGTGACAAATCTACTTCTGAAATGAGTAAGATTAATTGTAGGGTCAGTTTAAACTCAGTGAAGTTTAAAAAGAATTGTGTCTAAATCCCCACAACACTACTAGGAGTGGTTTTTTAGCTTACTGGATTGAGAGCTTACCAAGGGTACAGAAGAGTCATATCCAAGACATTCCTCTATCTGATTGTATTTGGCCAAAATGGCAGCTGTCCTCTTGCCATCGTGATACACGGTTGGGTCAAAAAACAGAGGCTCCTGAAATCTTCTCTTGATGTACTACACCTTTTTGTTGGGGGGTAGGGTTTTTGTGTTTTGGGTGGGGTTTATTTTTTAGTTAGTTGGCTGTTTTTGTGGGGGTTTGCAGAGGAGAGGGCTATTTTTGGGGGTTTGTTCTTTTTGTTTTGTTTGAGTTTTATTGTTGTTCTGTTTTAAATCAGAAGTAAACGGACACTGGAGGACCTAGGTATCTCTAGACAAGTGGCCTATCACCTGTCTTCTATCTTGATGAGTAGGACAGTTTGGCAAAGATCCACTTGTGATTGCTTTATAGCTCAACACTAATGTTACCCAAAGACACCAGAGGTCCAACTTCAAATCCTATCTCAGATCCTGTCCCAAATCCTCCTTGCTGCAACAGTCTCATCTTGAGATGAGAAGAATTACCCTCTGTGTACCTTCCTGAAGCACCATAAATGTAGCTTGCACTTCCTGCTGTATCGAATGCCCAGTTCTTTATAGTGAGCAGAAGACTGTCAAGATGCTACCTCATCCCCACAGGGACTGGCACACTCTCCTGTGATGGGGGCTGAAATCCTCCCACACGCAGGGGACTGAACACACATCCCCCTCAAACTACACAAGTGCTCTTCCAGCTATGCTATGGGAAGAGATGATGAATGCCATCCTTGCCATTGTTCTTTCTGTGACACCTGCATCTGACGAGGGCACCAAGCTGTTAGTAATAAATAAGTTGTTGAGAGATCGATTTGTTTTTTTAAGAGTTTCACTGTGCCTGCCAAAAGAAAAGCAAACAAACAAAAATATACACACACAATAGTGACCACAAAAGCCAAAACAACCTATCTGGGACCAGCTATATTTCTGGAAGTGTGAAGCACTTACAGAAAAAAAAAAGAATAGAATCATCATACATCTCTCCTACCAAGATAACAATTAACAGGGAGTTGGGGATTAGCAATAGATGAGAGGAAGCAGTCCCAAGAAAAGCTGTAACACAAGGAAGGCAACGCACCAGCCCAGAGTCTGAGGAAATACCAGAGACATGTCCAGAAACTGGCTTCTAGGAAAAACAGGGAAAAACCAACTTACAGATGGTTACTGGGGTAGCCATGTTAGCACAAAAGAAGAAATCTGGGGCTTGGAGTGACCACTACATTTTATGGAGCAGTTCACATGTGCATTTTGCTACAACCCAGTTGAGAGCTAATTGTTACATTTGTGCTGCTTGAAGACTAGCTTTTAAGACAACTGATTTAGGAGTGCAGCAATTCAGGCTCCTTACCTGCATCAGAGCCAGACACCACAGATGATTAGATAGGTACCTCTCAGAGGTAAAGCAACTTCATTTTGCCCCAACCTCCCTTTTTCCAAGGAGCCAAGCAGATCCTTGGCTGCATGGCCAGGCTTTTAATGCAGGCCATCCCAAGCCAAAGTCCAGAGCTTCGAAAGGGATAGCAGAATAACTGCTTGGTGCAATGAACACAGGCGCACTGCTAGGAAGGCTTCATTACACAGGAACTGGAAGGTAAACTTTCCATCTTAAATGGAAGTGTAGGGCTGGGTAAAAGGGAACCTGCTATTCAGAAAGAAGCATTCAGAGCACGATAGTGCTCTGAAAGCCCAATCACAGAAGCAAAGATAGGGATTTTATAGGCATTGTAATCATCCACATATTTGCTCACTTGCTGTCTGAGAAACCAACCCAACGCTCAGATTTGCAGACCATGCTTAACAATGCACTCAGAGCACAAAAGGACCTACGTGCCCAAATGCCACAGGTAAGACTGTTGGAAAGGCTCTACATATGGACAGGAACTGCTGAACGGGCAAGAACATCATGCTTAACAGCCTATGTAGATTGGCCATTATATCCTCTGGTTGCAAAATGCAAAGCAGACACAGGAGGTTATTTCTTCCCCACAGGGACTGGGTGGGATCCATCTGGGAGAAAGAAATCTGTAGTGAATAGAGCATATAGAGCATAGAGAGCATGCAGCCCACCCTCAGGCTCACATCCCATGGCTGCTCAGATGAATCACTTCCTCTGTTCCACTGACTGTGTCAATGGAACTGACAAGTGAGAGCTCAACCACCTATGTTTAGGTGTCAAACTGAATTCTGCTTTTAGGAAGTGGCCGAAAGAAGCACAGAGAAAAAGCATTTGCGAGACAGGCATTGACTGCATATATGCCTTAAGCTCCAGAAAGCACACATCTGGGTTGCCTCACTAACAGAAGCAAACCATGAAGATACAAAAGTGATCTACTCATTCAAATAGACTCAGTTTAAAGGTGGGTTTTTTTTTTTTCCTTTTTCTTTTCCCAGTCTTGTTACCATCACCAGTCATAGCTGTGCAAACTAAACAAAAGCTTATGATGACAATTTATAAAGTCTATCTTGCAAGACTTTTAGAGGGGTATCTGATTAGTGCTTAGAAGAAGAATCCCATAAGAAACATACAAGATAGCATTAATGCAGCTCTAAAGCTTTTAGGGTTTAGCAATAGCAACAAAAATAATCAGGAGTAATTCTCTTTTTGTCAATAAGTATACATATACCAGAAGCACAGGAGTTCCAATGGGTAAAAGAGCATGCAGAGGAGGTTTTGTTACTTTTTCAGTATATTCCAATGCAGAACACAGTCTGGGGAGAGAGTTTTAGCGTCTCTTTCAAATCCACTGTTCCTTCTAAAAACCACAGCAGAAGAGTCCTTCAGGGGAGGCTTAAAACAGTGCTTAATCATCGTAAACAGTTTTAAGTTATATAAAATCAGCCCCCAAAATTGCTGTACAGTATGTTACAGCAAAACACCTGCTGCTTATGTTTTTTTTAAAGAGCTACTGCATAGTAACATCTAGAAGTACCTACATGCAGAACATCATATGAATAATTATGGAGAGAGTTGAGAATATAGGAATGGAGGAAGACAGCAAACTCTGCTTCTACTTTTTACTGGGGAAATCAGAGATCCAGGGTAAGTGATTTGTCTGAAACCACCTGGCAAATGCTGATGGAGTCAAATAACACAGAAGGTTGTTCTTTGACCATCAACAGTTTCTCTATCACCCATCAAAAAGACAAACATTAAAGCTGTAAGGCATCTCACTAACACATATCAGGGGTTTATTCCAGGCAGTAGTCAAAGATAATCCCAGATACCCTTTGGCTGGTATCTGCTCTTGAATATTCAAAGTCTGGGGAGCTTCAAGGCCATTTCATGAGTAAGGTTTCATACAGAGGCAGAGTAGCCTGTAGGACTTTGGATACTTTTGAACATTTTCTCCATTATGCCAACATGGTCTGGTAATTATAAAAATTCAGTTGTTATGCTAAGCAACTTCAGCAAGACCTCAGATACAGACTAAGCAGCTAAGCATACGAGGTAAGCCCTCAGATATAGAACGCATACCTTCTCAGGGTTAGTGTGATCACCTCTCTTTCC
>NW_010559714.1:22759-29757 GCF_000687285.1 Phaethon lepturus
TAATTCTTTTTATTAGTACCACAGAGTTGAGGCTGCAAGCACAGGCACCTCAAGAAAGATGTAAATGTGCTTGTAATTTTTTTTTTTTTTTTTGCTTAAACTAAAAAGTTTAAAATGCTTTAACACAAACTCTGTAGAAAGCAATGTCAAAGCATATACACATAAGTTCTGGTGTTACTAGAAAGACAGCTTTTATTCTCTTGGTCTAATTTAGTCAATGCCAAATAGCCATATATAACCTGCAACGCAAACAGCCAAGTTCATGCCAACGTTGTTTTGCCTCAAATCCTACGGACATGCTCAGTTCAAACTAGGAGTATCCCAGAAATAACCTTTTATCTAATTTCTAATTAAAGGACTGAACTTTAACAATTGTCTGACAGTTGGGCTTGATGATCTTAAAGGTCTTTTCCAACCTTAATGATTCTGTGAACTAAGGCCAAATTAGCTAGGTCACTGCTTGCGTGTAAATAAGTCTTTAAATATGGTACAATTTCAGATTAAACCAACAACAGGAGAAGAGAACAATGGGGGGAAGAGGCAGTTTTCTGCTTCACTGCTAACACCAGCTCCTTCAACATCCACTGAAAAACCTCCCATGTCACAACTCATACTCAGTCCTGTTCCAGGTTATTCCACAGCATAAAACTGACATGAGCAAACCAATTCCAATACAAACAACTTCTGTGCCTAGACACTGCAAACTTCAACAGGCCTTTATAAAAGTAAGCAAGCTACTTTCCATTTACTGTCCAGCAGTCAAGTAAAAAAAAACAAAACCCAAAACCGTAACCACAAACCAACAAAAAAACCCCACACGGTCCCAGCTAGGGAAAACAACAGAGCAATGAACTAATACTCAGATTTACTATGCTTAAGTTACTTAAGTGGGCAATGGGCTCCACACTCCATGGTTAACTGTTTTGCTTCAGATCAGTCCCACTCTTTAGATAAGTGCCGTTAATTAAGAAGGAGTCATTGAAATACTCTCTCCAAACTTCTTAAATCAAAATAAATATCACTTTTATGTGTATGTTCCTTCTGTCTCAGGTTTCCATGGCAATATAAGGAAATACTTGGGAGTCCCAGGTGCCACACGGGTGGTTCCATCAATAAGTGCTTGTGAGAAGCCTGCACTCCCACTGAAGGATAGTGCCTTTCACCTGATACAAATCCCTCAAAATACAGGCACTATGAATCAGTGTAGGGGTGGCATATTTTTGAAGAGTGATGCAAGACATTCTGTATCTCTTCTTCTAGACTAATTGTTCAACTTACTCTTAGTGTTTCTAACAAGTGCTTCCCCCCTGCTTTTACAGATTTTCTTCCCCTCCCATTCAATAATAAGCTTTCTTTTTCTAAAGATGTTCAAATAGATGGCAAGAATGAAATTTCCCAGAACACTGTGAAATACTCTGTAAAAAGCCAGCTGCTATACATTTTCAATTATTAAATCCTTTTCTATGAATGAGAATTTGATAAAAAGCCCGCCACATCTCTGCCATGACTAACTACTTCTCACAGTTATGGCATATGCTTCTGATTTCCCACCACTTGTGATTTAGAGTGTGCTTTCCTTTGTATGACTCCCTCATCTAACTTCACATCACAAATTATCTTTTCCATGTTGATAAAAATACAACAGGTCACCTGCTCCCTCCACCAGGTTCTTTCTGTTTCATGGTCAATTCTTTTAATTTCATTGGTATTCAGACTGTCCAAGCATTTCCTGAAATCCCAGCTCCTGGAACTGTACAATCGTACAAGAGATTTCCAGGGAATATTACTAAGTTTCTTGCCCTCAGTTACAGAGAAAAAACACCCACATCTAACTTAATAGTCAACAACCAAGTCCTCCTTCTCCCCAAATACAGACAATGTTAAAGAAATCTTAAATATGTGATTTGCAGATCTACAAAAATCAAAACCACAATCCAACACTGATTTTAGAAAGTCTGATTTATCACTTTTTATTGCTTTGAGCTGGCAACATATATATAAAACCTGTTTTGCAACAGGAACATTAAGACTTTACAGTAGCAGGGAATTCTGGAAGTATTACTATTCAGAGAAAAAAACACTCAATCCAGTTAGACTGGCCGTCATAGGCAAAAGACCTAAGATGTGGGTATTTTGTTTGTTTTAACCATTCCAAAACTTCCATTTATAAACAAGAGAACAATAGCTCCATCATGCATAAGATCTTTTCATTTGCGTTAATGCTGCAGCAGCACATCCTGAGCATATAAACAATCACATCTTGTCCTGTACATGAACTGAGTCACTTACTCAAAAGAGCCTGCTGGCTTCTGCCTTTTTTCCCCCCCTTCTTGCCACACTGGGCTGATAAAGTAAAATCTCAAAAATACATTTCTGTTACATCAGTAGTTCTGCCTATACACAGGACTTTCAGTTCATTTTTTGATATGAAGGCCTGATCAAAAGATAGGGTCTGTTTCACTACACTACATGATTAACAACCAGAGGCTGTTAAGCAGCTTAGATGTAATTTTTCACTATTATGGGAACTACTGGAAGGCTTACAGCTGCAGCTTTGGTCCCTCTCTAAGAAGACTTCACACGTACTTGATATTCCTCCCATCTCTCTAACTTGCTGAACACCACGAGGTCTCTCCTTCCCTTCTCCTCTACCCTACCCCTGCCCTTACACTTCAGGCTGCTCTTCAGGAAAGGATTTTGAAGAGTATTTTATTTACCTCTCCATGATAACTAGTATGTCTCTTCACAAGGCAACTTCATTTTTTAAAGCTTGTTACTTACATACGAAAGCAAACTTGCACTATTTGCCCCATGACACACATACATTTTTTTTGTTCCACACCTGATATCCAAGGCTTGTGTTTGTACCCAATACCACAAACAAGCCCCAAGGCAGAGAACTACAGGGAAACTGGGCCACCAAAAATCAAAAACTTTGGCCCTACTTCATGATCTACATTTACTGAAATAAAGAAAAAAAGAAAGAAGACAAGCCCAGAAAAGAAAGAAGAGAGAGATGAAAGGTTTTATTTAAAAAAAAAAAGTTTAAAATTATTTTTAACAAAACTGTATTTCATTATGCAAGATAAGGACAACTAAAACTGGAATCACACAGATGCATTGTTATACAGGTCATTTGTTATTCATGAACATTGCTGTAATAACGGTGCTTTAAGATACTATACATAACTGATTAACACAGCTCTGAATAAACTCTGGAGAAAACACCTTAATTGCAGTGCAGTAAGTACAACTATTCTCTGCAGATTCAGTGGATTTAAGCCTCTACCACCTAAAGACCACAACAACAGAAACTTTAAAGCGCTTTCTTATTTGCATTTCTTTTTAAGATAAAAATCTTTTCCTTTCTTTTCACTGAAGGAGCAATATAAAGCATTAGACAGAACCACGGTTTTCTGCTCAGGCAGTATTCCTTGCTCATCTTCTTCCTTGAAGAAAATGAAACATTGTCCCCCAGGTTAATATAAATAACATTGTTTTGATATGTAAAAATATAATGGAACAAGGATTTCTACTGCTATGACTATGCTACAAAACTGGGTCACAGATGATGCTTTCCATTTATGAATAGAACTAATCAAATCTTCTCAAGAGCAACTATAGCAGTTCTCCTTATTCTGGAGGAAAAGTCTTCAAATATTATTTGTATGCCTACTATCTTCTTATTCATATTCATGTATATGTATAAAAATAGGCTTTTATAAATATTTTTAAATATACATAAAATTATTATTATTATAAGCAAGTACTAGTCCACAGAAAATTTCTTATACATACAAAAAAAAAAGGCAATGTTTTAGCTGATGTGCACTTTCTGTAGAACCTGCTTTTGGCAGGGTATTTTAAGTTTAGACCCTAACAATCAATTCAAATAGTTACAATTAGACATGTATTCACAGAAAAGATATTTTTTCCAGAAAAAAAAGACACAAATAGCACACGTTTTGAAGCTGAATGTACCTCTACAAGCAGATCTCCCTGAATCCTCCTTTTTGAAGGGGCTCCATGTGCACATAATAGCAACACAGAGTGAATGACTACTGCAGCTAGTGTTTTGTGCGCTCTCCAAAAACATGTTTTGTGTGTGCATCAATTGCCTATTTGTTAGCTATAAAGGAAGAAATCCTTTTAGAAGCCTCCAAAAAAATTTTAATAAACTTTTAGGTTAAGTGTCTTGAAGAAATCACCATACATTAAAACACTGCCTATAGCACATGATTTTGAATAGTTTCTCACACAAACTTTTAAAATGCTTATGAGTTTGTACTGGCATGAATCATTCCTATAAGCTGTTGGGGGTTTGCTTTAAAAAAAAAAAATATATATAAGCAACATTCCTATCAGTCTTTTCTCTCTGAACCAAGTTCAGCTAAGACTGTTACATCAATTTTTCTGAAGTAAAATAACCTACTATTTGTACTTAATAATGGATCATCTCCATACTCCATTTTTTCCCTTTTTCTTTCGAATTTTTGTATATACCATACACTTCAAATACTAATGCACATTACAGAAGATATCTCAACCCATAAAAGAAACTGTATTGTAGAGAAGTTCCACAAGTCAATAAGACAACATTAATTAATTAAAACACCAAAATACAGAAGGCTTGTCTAACTGAAAAGAAAACCAAAGATATTCACCCAGTTAGAGGGGAATAAAACCCTACAGTAAAATTGTTACCTAGTCTTAAAAATATTCCTATTCTGAGAACATACTTCCCCAATTAGTGAGATTTATTAAGCTGAATTACTTTGAGATAGCAATTCAGACACTTTCAGAAGATAAACTACGTTAAATTGTACTTATGTCACCATATTACTTGTAACAAAAGTGTTAGATCACAATTTTTTTTAAGTTTTAGGGGTAAAGAAACTATTTTTTAAACAACTACCTTTAACAGGGATTCACAAAATTTTGAGAGTATGGTACAAAGCCTCTAATGTCATTTTGAACAAGCTTGAGTAGTAACAGTTATGTATTTGCCAGGGCAGTACTGGCAAATAAAAGCAGACTTTTCCTCTCAGAGATGTTTGCAAACTGAAAACATATTCATCTCTGTTTGGCCAGAAATAAAATGTCAAGAGTGGAATGACCTCCTGCAGATACTGAAGGCTCTTTACAAAGCTCACTGCCTTCTACTCAAACTACAGGGCACATTTGGTGAACATCTCTTTATATAGTATAAATACACAGAGGAATGTATATTACGCACAAAATTCGGGCACAAATGCAGTGCTCATAAACTAAAACAAAACCCAAACCCGAAGAAAAACCTCCTTTCTCTCTGCCATCCAACACAAAAAGCACTCCCAAATGCAGAACTGTGAAATAAGAATCACAGCCAAGAAACAGTAATGACTTTGTTTAACAGACTACTGGAAAGTGCTCAGAAACTGTAGAGTTGCATAGCACATGGAACTGCATAGAGCAGAATAGATTCAGTGGAAAAACTGTGTTCAAGTTGGTCTGTCTTAATCTGCTAAAACCACATTGCTAATCTAAAAGTCATTTAATACAGTGAAATTAAACCTCCTTAGCTATTGTAATTGAGAGGGTTGATAAAATATTATAGACCAACTTTATGCAACTTTGCTACATTAAGATGTTTATGCAAAATCATGCTCTATGTGGCACAGATCTAGTCAAGAACTATCATAGGAGACAGCAGGGCTAAAAAGGCAGCACCAATAATGTAACAGCAACAGTAAGAACCATGTAAGAAAATGAGAAGCCACTATGGCTTTGCAGCTTGGATTGCTTTTACTGCCTTTTCTTGCCTTTGGATAAGTGTTATAGGCCCCTGTCCTTCATATTCAAGGCCTTTCAGGTGTTTTTGTTAAAACTCTAACTATGAAGACAGAAGAGATTAAGGCCTTTATAAATGTTTTCAGAGTCATAATTTAATTTGGATCTCAGCATCATTAAGGATATCTTGGGTGTTTCGACCTAGCCCTCCAGAGGAAGCGATGGTGTCAGAGGGATTATTTATTTAATCAAATAGGGCAATACTAACAATGTTTAATTGCTCTGGGATAATGTCGCTCAGGTAATGATAAAATTATTCTTCAAGTAATATTTGTTGAAACATAATTAGAGTTCAGAGAGGTTTACTTTACCAAGATGTTTATATGGCCAGACGCTATACTAACCATAATTTAAGAGTCTAAAGACAAAACAGGCTCATATCAAATGAGGACCACTGGCTAATCAAACTGAGATTTTTTTTGAAAAAGAAACCTTAATATTGTCATTAGAATATTGCAGTACAGTCAACTTTACATAAATAAAAACAAGTATAGCTCGCTGCAGAAATAATATCTACACTGACAGTTATATGCTTAGTCATGTTATAAGTTTGTATGTTTTTCTTTTCAATTGTATCTTTCCTCTTATCTTCTTGCTTTTGCTCATCTAATATTTGCAACTTCCCCTTTTTATCTGAAATTAGTTTAATCATGCTTTTTACCTGGGATATACTGTGCCTGATGCAATACTTACCAAGATTTACAAAAATTGCGAATGTACGCATTAGTGTTTCTTAAGAGTCTTACAAAAGGAGATACAGGAAATTAAGACTATCCCAGAACAATTTGTCTTTTTAAAATAATAGTGATGATTTATATTACACCACACAAACAACAAGTGTTTATTCTGGATACTGCAAAATCCAAAGCACATGATTTTATAAAAGCCATACATTTAAATGGCTACTTGACACAACAACTGATAATATTGCTTAATTAATAAATTACAATCTTAAAAGAGAATGGATTTTGCTATATTCTCAGTAGTGTCTACTATTAAATCCACAGTGATGGGTAAATCAACGGGTACAAATACATAGGATAAAACCAAAATTTTCAAGTTAGACATTAGTGTAGACCTGTGTTTTATCCTGAGAATCTCTTCCAGCATTGCTGGTAAGCTTCACATGCTGTGAAGAAACATAAAGCTACCAATATTGTCTAAGCAGG
>NW_010559714.1:29788-49442 GCF_000687285.1 Phaethon lepturus
ATTCATATTGTATCTAACAAAAAGTCCATGAAGCAAATAGATATTTTAGATTCTTATATAGCCATAACCTGTGTTAGCTAGACCAGGATAGCAATAACAATTATGCACTTCTGAAACAAGAGCATAGGCTATTGCTTTTCTGCTTGGTCAAGTTGTCATGTAAACGCTCGCCATCCATGACTTACACATTCCAGGAGCTGAGTCACAGAGTTCACCAATCAACTTCTCTGCCAAGTGTATGAAAACAAAAGAAGAAGATGCTTCAGAGCATTTTTAAGAGTTATTTTTCAGCTTCCTTAAAAGTCACTGCCTCCCTTACTTAACTATGGAGAATTGGGAGAGCCTCTCTCAAGCCACTGCTGTAGTCAAACAGTTACACTCATCTCATTATAATATTTCTGTATGAAGCAACAGGCTGCCCAACTCAGGTAAGTTTGATCCCCATGTTCTTTGGCTATTAGAGCACAACTGAACCATTTAAAGCAGGATACAAAAGTTGTCATGTGCTTCCCTACCTACCTTCCCCATATAATTTTATTACACCATAAAATACTGCAATAAGCCTGATTTTTTTTTAAGGCAGCTTGTAATCTTAATTCAGAGCATTTAAAGAAAAAATATCAACAGAAAATGGCATGTGTTCAGCTTACATTCAAGTTAAACATACAGGGTTTCTCTAAAGCACATGGACACAAACACTAGTTGCCAATTCTCTTTTAATGCTAGTTCCTACGTATTAAACTCATATTAGATTTTTCTATTTTTAGGTTTGTGGAGATGTTAGCAGCCTATTCACCAACATGATTTGATTAGAAATGAAGCTGCAATCTATATTCCATTCCTAGCCTGCCTGCCTCCCGCTCCTTTGAACTTTCTAACTAGATTCTTTTTTTTCCTCTCTTACATCTCCATTCAGAATCTCTAAAAGGATATGCTTTATCACATGGTTGGCTTTGGTGTAAAAGATTTATAAACATATTACCATATTCAGTCATAGCAACAGCACAGAAAAAAGGAACAAAGCAGAGCTCAGTGGGAAAGGAAGCAGACAAGAGTCATGCTGTCCTTGGAGTCTGACCACAGTTACTGGCACTGCACTGAGCCAGAGCTCTGTACCTGAGCAGGGAGCTCTTCTTGACTGCAGGCTCTGCAATCCTGTAGTAAACAGCCTAACACCTGACACAGGAGACCTCATACCTCATTGTAAAAGATCTAAGCATTAGGAAATTGTCTAAATATTTTTTCCCTTTATCTCTCACTTGGTCATGTCCTTAGAGTAATTTAACCAGCATAAACTACTGTCTATAAATCAGGTATTTAGTGGTCTCAACAGGCAGATGATGCTCTGTATCCACCACTAAACCCTCAAAAATATGCCTCCTGTGAGATTAGCCACATGATGCTAGCCTAATTACAACTTCCACACAGTGAGTTAATATTCTATACTGTATTACGTGTTGAAAAAACATTTTCCAGATACTCATCCTAACTAGACTGACAAATACACTCAACTTTCTGTAGTCAGTTACTTGACAAGCTTGAGCAACACATAAATCACACCACAGCTGTTTTACAAGCCAATGATGCCAACAGTTACTCAAGCAAGTCCTGCTCTTTCTTTCAACTACTGCTCTTTGCTCATCCATGAAGTCTGTCATGCCTCAACTTAAATTTCATTATTTCTAAGGAATGCTTTTACCTATTACCTCACTGAAAATTCCACAACATATGTCCGGTTTCGCAAGTACAGCCAAGGCCAAAAATTCAGGAGCCACATGGATGTGGTTATGTTAGATCTCAGAGACTCCCTTCCCAGAACAACTTGTATTTACTGCTGTGTCAAGAAGTTTTTGATGATACAACTCTGAATTCAGAAAAATAGAGGGTTGACAAAGAAATTATAGTGCAAACTGCAATGGAAGCTACTTCAGCTTATGCCCTCTAGTTCTTGGTATGCACATTACAATCAAAGCAGACTGCTGGCAGGTAAGCAAGTGGAAGAAACAGGTTAGAGGTGTCACGTTCTGTACACAAGAGTAACATGCACCAACCTCACTGCAGGTCAGATTTTGGTTCCAGAGTATCAACTAGTTTCCAAAGTTGAGGAAAGTACTTGCTACCAGCATTAAGTTTGGACAGAAATATACTTTAAAAGTAGCTCCTGCAGACTTAACACTGCTTACAATAAAACAAAGGTTTGTGGGTCGGGTGGGGAAAGCAGGTAAACCAAGCTAAAAATCAAGAACACCTAACATTTCAGCAACTCAAAGTGGCCTGAATGGCTTATATTCTATGTCAACTAAGAAGTGAGCTTGTAGATTTGCAAACCTTCATTAAGTGCTTTGGGAAACTTTAATGAGTTGCAGTGATTTACACAGGCCAAAAACCTTCTATGCAACAGAAGCAAAATGTGAATGCAAGGAACCCCACCACCCCCAACAAAAGAGCAAATGACAAGTAATTTCTTTACTTGACCTGCTCTCCAAATTTAGATTTAAAAAGTTTGTCTCTACATATGATTCTGGTACTAATCAGGCAACATGGCATCATTTTAACTGAGGTAGTTAATTATTCATCCCATTTGGTCTGGAGGCTTTTTACTTGCTTTTGGTTATCTTTCTTGTTCCTTTACTGCTTTAACGAGGGTGTTATAAAAATAAAAGTCAGTACAAAAATAAATACACCAGGTGTTATGTTCCTCAGTGTAATTTAACAATATTTAGACAATAGCCATATAGCCTGACAGCAATATATACAGTAAAAATTACTGAAAAAGCCTGTTAGGGCTGTCTGCTAGCTGAAAGCCAAAGATTCAGCAAAACAAAAGAAGCTGTATGTTCAAACATTTTCAGATTCGCTTAGCCACAGATACTGGGACCACTATAGTGTAGTATATCCATGTAACAACTCTTAAGCACAGTATAAATAGACTAGCAAAAACAACTATTTGTCATTATTTAGCTTTGTATTGAAAAGCAATTTCACTCCTCTTGGTGTGACATAGGTAATGTTTAGTTTCTGGTATTGACTCCATAATACAGATTTTAACAGATTCATGCACAATGCTGTGCATGCATTCTTGTTTAGCATGCAGAGCTGGGGCTGTGGTCTAGCAGAGTGTAAGTAACTTAAGACACTTACGAAGTGGCGTAATAAAAAAATTATACCATTTTAACACCGCTTTTGAAGTTCTTTAGATGGCTTCTAGGCCACATGAGGCAACAGATAAGAAAGGTTCTTACTTATGTTTAAAATATCACAATATTGTGATATTTGATTACCTAATGTATTAGGGTTAAAACTCATGTCAGAACCGATCACAAGTTTTCTTACAGTTTTATTATTATCTGTAGTGAAACGAAAGGACTCTTCCTGGAAATACCTCCTGGAAAGAGCATTGTTCCAGAAGGTTTACAGTTTTATTACATGCAGCAATGACACTGTAGACACTACATAAGTTTTAACCCAACCAGAAAAATTTTGTTACAGCCTAGAATACTAAGACCCAACTATAAGTACTTATCTTGCAGTCAGATAAAGTCTCCCAGTGCAGCAGATTTCTTTTTATAAAAGAAAATCTAACTGATCCAGTAAATGTGCTAATAGACTGGTTGGTATAAGAGGCTGCTACATGTGAAGGTATATAAAATCACTACCTACAGATTTGGCAGCCCGCCAATATCCCTTACAGTAAGCAAGTCTAGCAAGGTCAAAATATTTTTAGAGTAAAATTATCAAAGTTGGGGTATTATGCCTGTATGATCACCTTCCAAAGAGCTCTCATTGTTAATAGTAGAAGTTAAAAGTTATAGCTGGTAGTTCTAAATACCTGACTGGCACAACCTGCTGGAATGACTCGAGCTGTACTTCTGACCTGTAAATAGGTAAATCCTGGAATAAGTCCACTAGTTGCAAGAGAAGCCCCAGTGACAAACTGTATCTCAAAGCTTGCATTGAGATATTCATGCCAGATGTACTCAATGATCTACTCCATAGGAATTTGCCTTCCCGCCCCCCGCCAAAGCACACAGACACATTGGTGGGCAATACGAGCCAGAGATGAAAAGAACAAAAATTAATCACCACATTGTTCTTTTAAACCAATCACGAGTTCCAAGTATTAAAACATGATCTATTTATTTCCCTTTTGGTCAGTGTTGCCTCCCGAACCTGCTCAGCATGTGTTCATAAGATGAAGATTTTGTGATCTCCCACCCACAGAAGATCAAGTGTCACAACTGCTTTCATTGTTCAAACACTCAAGGACTCCTGTTAGGCCAAAAGTAAACAAAGTGTGTCTTTGACAACCACACACACTTGATCTGTGCTTACATTTAGATGCCACATAGCTCCTGCAGCCACCTCAAGTGAAATTTCGTCCTCAGTCTGATACCACAGACACCTTGAACATAGTGATTCTGCTACCTGCAAATCACAACCTAAGCTCTTATGTCTTCACTTTATCTCATCCATGGCATGGCTGACAGCCATGAATGATGATGGTAGCCACTTTGGCAGGTAGAAGCTGAACCAGTCGCTATTTTGAGTGAAGCAGGAAGGCCTGGAATTTTTTAAGCAAATAGACACTGCAGGAGGACCTGTTCTGCTCCTTCCTGGAGGATGCCACATACAAGGGCTTTGCTTTAAATCACAGCTTACTGGTTAAGCACAGGTCCATGAGTTCTATCATGTGAGTTTCAGTCTCACATGAGCTCAGGCTTTTCCCCTTACCACTTTCCACCCTTCCTTTACCTCTATATACTTTTTTGTGAACTCTTCTGTTCTCAGTTCCTTCTGTCACTGCTTCCCTCCCTCTTTTCTGCTTACATACCTTGTAATAGGTGGGTACCTTCCCTTAACTGAGAACTTCTGCAGGATCTACCTACTCCCAAAATTTCCCGACTCAATTTAGATTTTGCTCATCTCTGAGCCAAGGGGTCTTGAAGCTAGGATCTAGCTTTATAACATTTATAACAAAAGTATATAATTTGTCATTAGTAGTACAACGTCCTGTAAATCATATCACTATCCACTCACTCTAGGAAATTTGAAGACAATAATCTCATTATCCAAACAAAATCTTTCACAATGACAAGAAGGTCATTCTCAGTCTCTCAAAAGATGCCCTATCAAACGTGCAGATACTCTTTAGCTTACATAACTTCACATGGAAAGCAACAGCAGCTTTAATTCTAGGAGTCTAATGGTCATTTAACAGCAGCAATACGATGCAGCTGCAGAAGTAAGAACCAATGTGAATGCGGAACAAGCAGCTCTAAGCCCTGTAACAAGCTCTGACACTCAGCCTTCCCCATCAGCCTGCCCGTACCTGGAAGAAACTTTTTCCTCTCCAGTCTCTTGTGTATGCGCCATCACTTCTCAGAAGTACAAAAAAAGTATGAAAGAGATCATACATAAAAAAACCGAACAAAAAAAACAAAACCCAAATCAACCCAGGCCAACATTGAAAGCTTAAGTACCAAGTTATTATTGGCCATAATCTACTCATGAGGCTATCCAGGCTGCTGCTTGCCTATCAAGCAAAAATAACATCTGCTTTAAAAACTATCACAGCGCTGTACTGTAGATACTGCATGAGGGGAGATGATTGCAATTGCACTATAAAATGACACTTCCCAATATTTTTAGCTAAACTTTTTTTTTAAGCTTACAGCAATTAAAAGAATAAGTTAAAGCTCTGTGTTATCTATATAATGAAAAGAATCACCAACATATTTCTGTCTTTTGTGCCACTCAAATAACAAAGATGGGAAAGATGGTAAGTAATACTTCAAAGGAAATTTAGCTAATTGAAACAGAGCTGTGATTCTCAATAACCTACAAGAGAACTAACACAGGTAGTCTGAAGCCTTTTACTAAGGCAAATGTCACTGTTTCAGGTGAGATGCACTTAGCCAGTCATTTCCCGAATTCTTTTTCCTGTTATTTCACATGCTTTAAAATCTGTTTTCCTGAGAGTTTATTCTTTCATTCTCCAGGGATTTCTTTGCAGTGACTTCACAACAGTCCACTAACGGAGGCACTGACATCACAATCTATTGCCAGGGGAATTGATTCAGACGCAAAATTTATCATGACTTCACTGCACAAATCAATGTGGAAGAAATACTCCATCAAAGATGAATCACGTGTTTAGTCATATGTGTCTTCAGCAGCAGGCATGGGGAAAGAAATAACCTGTTGGGCTTGCTTCTCAGTTAAGATTGTTCATCAAGGAACTAATAGTTGGGTTCCAGGCTCTCTTCAGCTTCAGACACATTCAAACTCACAGCTTGAAGGAAGACACTCCAACCACCAAACTTACAGCTAAGACAATGGCAGTCCTCAGCCTCTCCTGAGGAACTCTGGTCACTGGACCCTGACATTTATGGAGGGATTACAGAAAAGAGTAGGGCAGTGAGGACATGCCCCAGCAAGGGGAAAACTGTCCTCACACCACAGACATGTTTTAAAGAAATGCACTGTCACTGAAAGAGGGAACGCCAGCATGTTGCTCCGTGTTCTCGAGCTTCCTCTTGTTATTCTTCAACAGGGAACTGGTTTCCCTGGGCCCCTAGAGTGCTGGGGCCAACCTGCCTCGGGTGGCGCAGAGGCCTTGATCAGGTTGCACACCTCAGAAACACCTCAGGCTCCCAAGCATCTCATCAAACAAGATAGTGGGGAATATATAAGGTGTCCAACGGACTCCTTTCCTTAGTTCAGCAGCAGCTTATTCATGCTGCACTATTTCTATGAAACATGTTGAGTCTAATTTTTATCCTATACCCGTAAAACCATATTTTGGACCATTTTTTCAGTGCATTATTAATCACCAGGGTTTGAGCCACACATCTCTCTCATTAAAAGATCAGTTGTGCTGTAATGTTCCCCACCAACCATGACCTGAATGGAGCTTACCATAAACCACATCCATCACTACTTAATATTGACAGGAATAACTTGAAAAATGGTATTGTATGCAAGCCAAAAGTGCTTAAATGAACTGCCCACAGAACCTGATTTCCATAGCTCTTCAGTAAATGCATAACACAACTAAGGCCATCTAGTTAAGTCTAAAATCATGGTAGGCTGGAATTGGCTTATATACCTAAATAATTCACCACTGAAAAGGTGATGGCACTCCAGTTTGAAATCAAGCCACAAGAGGCTGTCACTGTTGAGACTCCTCTGCACACATTTCTTGACTTAAGAACCCCGAGCTGTTGGTTACAACAGCTTTAACTGTTATACCTGAGCACTCCATGTCATTTTAACACTCTATCATTTTTTTTTCTATTAAATATACTTATGAAAGAGATTTTCATCAACAACTCAGAGGACAGCAAGTATCTGCACAAAATAGCTTACATCCTTGGGAACATTTTCTTGCACAAACCTACTCTATATGTCAGGTATTAGAAAAGGTAATAGGAAAACTCTGAAAAAAATCTCTCTATCAACTGAAACTTCAGCTCTTCAGATTATGAATCTTAATATAAATGTCTAAAATTTGGCAAGGAAAAACTGAACCAGAGATAAAAAGTTACCTGCAATATCCAGTCTTGTATGCAAAGCCCAACACTTACTAAAAATCAGATTTTTTTTTTTTTTAATGACAGTGCACTAAGCGTAGACAAGCTGTTAAACACTTAACACTTGGTAAGATACTATGCAACAATCCATTCCAAAAAAAGCAACATTTGTTAATTTTTTATGAAGGTCATGATTTTCTTGCTTCAGTGCTTGTGAAAGTGAAATATTCATGTCATGCACAGGAATGAAGCATACTGAAAACCCCCAGAGCCCTGTAAAGACACCTAGATCCAGAGGTTCAGAAGCAGCAATCAGAGTTACTTCAGTAAAGACTGTTCTTCCACACAGTGTGGCAGCTAAGCAGTAAATATGTGACTAACATAAATTGCTTTTTGCTTTCGCAAGCATGGATGAATCCAGATTCTCAAAAAAATTACCAGGAACATCACTATACTATGCACCTGAAGACAAGAAAACACTGTCAAACAGAATTAAGCGTGCCAAAAAAACAAACCACTAGACAGCAATAAACACACTGTGTTCTTGGAGAGAGAATTCAAAATGTAGATTGACAAGAATTCCCAAAGATACTCCATCTCATTTTGAAGTCATCTGCCTTCCTTCACAGTCCTTTCTCTGGCCATTTATTTGCTCCTAAACAAGAATTTTCCATTTATTCCCTGCCACATGAAGCATGTGCCCAAATTTAGTTAACACTCATCTTCTGTGAATCGTAAATTAACCCATGGAACATGGATTAAAAAAACAAGACCAACAATTGCTTAAAACTAAAAACTAAGATTTTAGTTTCCAATAGCAAATGCAACCATGGAAATGGTCAGAGGGAGAAAAAAAAAAAAAGGAACTAGCCCTGTTCTAAAATTTCAGTGACACATTCTATACACATCAACATAAATATGTCCTATGGCATTTGTTCTCAATGAAGAGAGCAATGGCGTGATAGGAAACAGGCACATCAAAATGCAATGGATACAAGAATAACTGTGCGCATCAGTTGTGGCAGGAAGCACTTCGAGTAACACCAAGCACTACACCAGATCAAAGGAGTTTGCTGTCAATACCTGCTTCTTCACTTGACATATTCTGCCTTCCCAAAGCTACTCCATCTCATTTTGAAGTCATCTGCCTTCCTTCACAGTGCTTTCTCTGGCCATTTATTTGCTCCTAAGAGCACAAGAGTTTGCTGGGACATTGTGTTCAAATCAAACTTGCCTTCCCAATGCTCCTACAAGAGCTCTCTCTACACTCCAACATGAGAGATGGAAGATGCTAGAGCACCTTTACCCAAGCATTCAGGGCAGATCATTAATAGAGCTTTCACTATTAAAACACTTTTGTCAATTAATTGCTACTCTGCTGATATGAAAACTTCATTCAAGTTGGAGTATAAAACTGCCTTTCGTGGGGATAGACACTACCAGAGGGCACACATTACACTTGATCTTGATCGGTAGCTGAATAAGTACCAGTTATGCATCAGGTGGCCAACTTGATGTGTTACCACATTACTATTTTTTAAGCAGTAATTTGTAGTTGGCTTAAATTACCCAGGCTACAAACTCCAGCAGCACACTACTCATCATACAGCTTTTTCCAATATACCAGGAGGGTATCAGGACCAGCAACTAGGGCAGAGGTCTACAATGAATATGTATTCTAGTCTAACACCATTAAGCAAAATTAAGGCTTATCCACCACTAAAAGGACTGGATTGTTAGGTAAGCAGTTTAACATAATAATTTCATTTTAACCAAAATACAAGTGTGTATACATTCTTCTGTGTGGAAAAGCACGAGATAGGGGACCTGACAGTTCTCTACCACAAACAGAATTTTTGAAAGCATTCCAAAAATTAATTGCTACTCTGCTGATATGAAAACTTCATTCAAGTTGGAGTATAAAACTGCCTTTCGTGGGGATAGACACTACCAGAGGGCACACATTACACTTGATCTTGATCGGTAGCTGAATAAGTACCAGTTATGCATCAGGTGGCCAACTTTATGTGTTACCACATTACTATTTTTTAAGCAGTAATTTGTAGCCTGGGTAATTTAAGCCAACTACAAACTCCAGCAGCACACTACCCATCATACAGCTTTTTCCAATACATCAGGAGGGTATCAGGACCAGCAACTAGGGCAGAGGTCTACAATGAATATGTATTCTAGTCTAACACCATTAAGCAAAATTAAGGCTTATCCACCACTAAAAGGACTGGATTGTTAGGTAAGCAGTTTAACATAATAATTTCATTTTAACCAAAATACAAGTGTGTATACATTCTTCTGTGCGGAAAAGCACGAGATAGGGGACCTGACAGTTCTCTACCACAAACAGAATTTTTGAAAGCATTCCAAAATGCGAGATTATCTACTACCTCTGAAAGACTTGAGCCTTAGATTAGTCTGAATGTCAGAATGGAACAATTACTGTATTCCTTTGGACACATTCAAGTTGACAGAGAAGTGGCAGGGACAGTCTGCTGTACAATCCCTCACAATCCAACAGAAGCATTAGCTCAGCAAAACCAATGAAATGCACATGGACCTTAGACTCATTTCCTACAGCAATACCACCAGCAACATGTTCCCAGATCACCTCACTACCCACACCTCCATACCCTCAGATTCTCTTAAGTCCCTAAAATGCTACAGAATATTTTCTGCTTCCTCCCATGTCCTTAACTGTCCTTCACAATGGCTCCAACTTCATTGGTGTCCCTTACATAACCTTTCTGTCCCTGCAGATGGGCATAAGAGCATATTCTGTGGAAAGTCTTCAACTATCAGAGGCCAGCCAGTGGATAATGGGCAAATTGTGTCTGACTTTCACTCCCTATGAGAACAGATAAGTAGCCAGTGAGGACACATAAAAATTATTTTCAGAAGATATCTGGGCTCATTACCTTTAAAGTCACTAGTCTCCTGTCACATTTATTAGACAGAATACATTCACTTCAACAGACCTGAACGATGCAAAAGCCTCAGGAAACATGTAAAATAATTTCCAGGACAGAAACAAAGGACTTAAAGGAAATTCCTGGCTCCTAACACTGAAGTTAGATTCATAAACTTATCAGGCTTCCTTTCAATAGTCGTCATGTATTTTTACTGCTACTTGAGTTTGGAAAGTAATTTCAGAACATCATTATTCCCATGAATAAAACTTTTATCTTCATTTACTACCTTTACTTGCAGTTGGATCTTTCTTTTCTACACCCAAATTGATTTCAATCATTTATCCTTGTTATTGGCACATACGTGCAGGATGATATACATTAAATGAAAATTAATTTAATAGTAGAAACTTCCTCTCTTTCCTTAAAGGAAAATTACACCAGATGCTTTGCAAGACTATTAACCATCTCTAATCCCATCTCTCTTCTCTCTCTCTGTCCCCTGTGAAATCTCCACGTCCTCTTTATCATGTGGCACCATAGCAAGGTTGACTCAGGGCCACACTCATATTCTAAGCACTGGGAAATCAGCAGACATGGTGTTTACCTTTACTAAGATAACAGACCATATTAACGGGCAGGATCCACCACTGGTTAAACCAAAAGTTAAATTTATTTCATTTTCTATTTACCTCCAAGTCTTTCATTACTGTCTCCTTCAAAATTTGCTCAGAGATCTACTTGCTTTAAAGCCTTCCATGTCACTGAGGTTATACTAAGGCCTTTATTTACTTGGAATATTCCTTTCTCTTTTACAAAGAGGTCCTACACTCACTATTCTTCTGAAGCAGGCTTAGTCCTGCTAACTCCTTGCAGTTTTCTCTCCAGCACAAAGACTGAAGACAAAGCCCATGTTTTATTTTTCACCTTGATTACAAGTACCTCTCATTTCTATACTTTCACTCTGATTTGCCATTCTGCCTCTACTCTTAAACACCAGTATCTTGCCAAACACCCAGGACAAAGTTAAACGTTAAAATTCTAGGCACAAACCTAAATAGGCTAATCGCATTCCCAGTTTATCTTCAATGGAGAATTTACCTATTCTCTTTTTATTTATTTAGTGGAACATACTGTTACAAGTTCTAAGGGATTAAAAAAGTAAATACTTTGGAAACAAGTATCTGAATCTCTTAACAAACAATTCAAAGGTATCAAAGAAAGACAAAATATAATGAGACAGAAGAGCTAAGAATGTATTAGTCCAAAGTGAAATGGATGCAGAAGCAAGAGAAGAGAAATGTTAGTCTAGGAGATGATGGGAAATCTGCATGTTTGGAACCGGGAAAAACTTCCTGAAGAATCTGAAATATGATCCATCAGTTTAATCTCTAGACAGGTTTTATGAGAAATCTTTAGCGCTGTTTGGACAGTTTCTGGGTTTTCTATAATGTGATGAAAAATATATGCTGATACGATAGCACAGGTTCTTTGTTACCAAATCTAAATTCTGTCAGCACTACAACCACCATAGGCAATTCAATTTATGAGACTTTTAGCTAAAGTCATGCTGTCACATGCAAGAATAGGAGCAGTTTAGCCACTGAAAGACTAATGTTTTAAATAATTAATACATGCTGCTATTGTAATTCATACTGGCCATTAAATCCCAAAAGATGGTATGTCCTGAGCCAACAGCAATAGAATTCTCTTCTGGTAGCTTGCAGATGAATGATGATTAACAGCAACTTCCTAATCCTCATAGCCCTCACCCCTAGACTCTCAACTTTATCAACTTCCTTATGAAAGGACAAACTACAATTTCTATACAAGTTTTCCCAGGCACGGAAAACTGCGGGAACAGGTATGAAATATAGCTCCCGGACACACACGCACACACATTAAAAAAAAAATCCCATTCCATGCATTTTACAATGATTTTTTTCCCTCACAGACAGAACACTGGAGGCAAGGATCAGCCAGATTTTCTAAGATAAGTACAGCATTTACCTTTCAGTTCTGTTTGTGCTCACTTTTCTAAAAGGAAAGGAAAGGTGAAATATGTAAAATATAGAAAGGGTATAAATATTTTGTACATGCATATATATGTATGTGTGTACATATGTATAAAACAAAATAAAACACACAATGGCATATATTAGGGCAATAAAATGATGTCCTTGTCCTCTTTTCCTCTCTCCCACAAAACACAGACAACCCCAGTTCTAAAATTGTTACTACTGAAAATACATATTTGGTGCAAACTGGTAATTTTAAATTTATGTCTAGCAATTAGGAAACTTCATTTGGCACCTGCAAAAATAATATCTAGCATACCAAGAACACGGAGTTCCGAGTTAGTTTAGGGAAAAAAAAAAAGGTATCTTGAGCACACCATGTTGCATGACGAACATACCTTGCCTGAGAAGAGCTTTATAGAGTAGAGATAGTTCATTACTTTGGTGGGAACAGTGGGATGAATAGACATAATTCAGAATAAGGAGATTAAAAATAGAAGTATATCTTCTGGGAAGTTCAAATATGAAAACATTGCAATATTTTCACATTGTCAATTTGTTCACTTCTAAAAAAAAAGTATACAGAAGTGATGCAGAATATATAACATATACTTAAAATTTCAAATAATGCATAAGCATCATCTTCAGTCATTCTCCCTTCTTAAAATGACAAAGGGCTGAGTAAACAATACAAAGCCCGCTCAGGCAGAAGAAAGCTGAGTGTACTGTTAGCCTAAGGAACACTTCTGAGCATTCAACATTCAAAAAAGCAAGCACATCTGCTGTGATAATGCTGAGGGGTTTTTATGTTTGGAAATGAGATGTTGAATTGAGGACACTTTGTACCTTTGTTAACATGACTGTCTCCTAAATCTTATTGCTATTGCGAAGATAATGACAACAGATAGACCTGTCTGCCCCAGGAGGAAAAGACATTTCAGAGAATGACGCAACTTTATCACAAATGTCTCAGAGCACTCAGAGCTGAATCTTCCCAGTATTAGTCACAGCACTGGATGGTACCAGGCACTACTCTTATAAAATTAAAGCTTCCCCAAATTTAGCAAATAATAATTATTACAGGAAATAAAGATATTGCTTCAGGTGTTGGCTAGTAAAATATATGGCAAGTTCACTGCCTCTTATATGGAAATTTCAAAACCTCATCTGTAATACAATACTTCCATCCCAATTCTAAGTCTGTAGCATTAAAACACACTAATACAACGATTCAGTATATGAAGACCTGAGATAGTTCAAAATCATTTTGGAATGAGAATTTCTTCCCATTTCCAATTTACTAACCCTACTTTAATAAAAGTATGTATTTATCAGTCCATCAGCCTGTTGGTCATCAAAAGAGCAACATCATAAGCAACACATTTGGCCCTACAGAGGAACATACGGCAATAAATTTTAAACGAGCATTCAAACGCAGCTATTAAAACTTTGTCTCACTAAACCATGAAGAGTTCACACCCCTAAAATTAGCAAGCTACACTGAATGTAATCAGAGACAAAAATTTCTTCATAAAAAAAGAAATTAAAGACTCTATTGCAATGTGCAAGGGATATTAATAATATGAATTTAACTCTATGTGACGTTTTAAAGCTCTTGCTTCTTAAATTTCTTCGTAAAAAAATTAAAGACTCTATTGCAATGTGCAAGGGATATTAATAATATGAATTTAACTCTATGTGACGTTTTAAAGCTCTTACTAGGCAGTCTACATATTAATTACAGCCCTTTATTTTCCTACAATCAGACATAAATGTTATAAAAAAATCCAAACAAAACAAAACAGTATGAGGGTCCTGGTTTACACATAAAATTACTTTCTCTACTTTTAAATATGCAAATTCTAACCCATGTCCTCAGCTGAGATTTCAGTTTTGTTATTAACAACTTCAGTACAAGTTAATTCAATCAACACCTGTAATAATGGTATAAGGCTGAACAACCTTTGTTTTCTCATTGCTAGAGAAAGACAAAGTGAGGGAAAGTGGCAAGATAAGTCTGCAGGAACAGGGACCAGTGCTGCAACTCCCTACTCCCTTGTCAGTCACAGCAAGCAGGCACAAATATTAACTACACAGTTACACTTGAGGAGGGATGAGCATCAGACCCAAATTTCCTTAACTCAGACACTGATTTGAGCCTGTAGGTAAAGGACAGAAATTTCCTCTTTCCCCCAGCTTCCTCCTTCCTCCATTCTCTTCAAAACGTGCATTCAGGAATAGCAAAAGCAATCATATACTGAAGATTATGGGGCACAGTCTGAAAAGATGACATTACAGTTTTGGGAATTCACTGACAGATTGTGCTGAAGAAGCACTTACAAGGGGAACTAATGCATTCTTACTCTGAAGATTGGAATAGAGGAAATTAGAAATTCATCATAAAGACTAAAAGTTTCAAAGGAATTAGGACACAGTATCATCCACCTCTGGAAGGCCAGGATTTATGCAAGTTATGTATTTTCTCAGGCACCCTCTAGTTTGGACCTCTGTTGGAGCCATTGAATACAAATTCTATACGTGCTTTAATACAACAGCAGCACTCCAAGACAGTCTTTCCACCTCAAACTTTATCTGCCTTTGCCCTTCTACTCCTGCCACTGTGCTATACGGGTTCCTTTTTCGGCCACACCCACTTTACAAAATGAACATGACAGCACTAATTCTTGCCACTGTCTGAGCATGAAGTGAGTCTTATATAAAGAACATGTAAAGGTGACACTGAAAACTTACCAGACAGCACTTCTTGCCAAGATGTGAAGACTCGCTGCATATGCTCAAACACTATACAACTTTACATCCTAGTCTTAGAAAACTAGAATCCTGCTCCTTAGGGAGGATTCATTTTAATTATCAGAACCTGTCAAAAAGTTTAAGGTAGACTGAGGCCTGAAAGACATATGAGGAATAATAAACTGACTAATATGTCCTATCATTACATATTTCACTGTAGGTTAGGCAAGACCAAGGTGAACTCCTCAAGTTCAGAGAAAAATGTACTGAAAAAAATAGCTTCAAACACAAAGTAGTATCATATATACACAAAGAAACAAGTTCAATCACACTTTCCAATTCCACTTTCTAAGAATTCCTATAGAAATTTCTGCCTTGGGCTTTTTAAAAATCAAGTTCTGAATTTCTGAACCTTGTGATGCCTACCTTGCTGAAAGAATAATTTTTTTTTTCATTAGCAACACCAATAACAAGACAATACAAATACTTTACAGTGTGGCTGTGTGCTCCCAGTTCCTATCACTAAAAGCTTCTCTCTTTATGAGTACTTACTGACATGCTCTAAGTTCATAAATGCCTGTTTTCATTAATGAAGTTATTACAAGTAGCATCTGCAGAAGGCCTAATCCTGCACCATTGAAATTACCCAGTGGTCCTGCTGATTTACCTGAGAGCAGGACACAGCCAATGGGAACGCCCTGGTAGTTCTCTAGCAGGTCTCATCTGCCTGCAGCCTCAAGCCTCCCACAAGATGACAGATGGAAGTCAGTACCAGTCTAATTCCAATTCAATGCACCACTAACAAAGTGCAAAACACTGCCAAAATTAACGTTATCAGAAGCACATGCTGCTACCAGAAGTAAAAAGAGACCTGCAGATTTACAGAAGCAATCTTTTACTTTCTTGCGGTAACAATAAAGTAAACTTAAGATTACTCTCCTTCTTTCCAAGTCACACATTGGTATTTTTTCACCTTTCTTCAAAAAAGCAACCCTTCCACAATTTAATTCTGGCTTAACTACACAGAGAAAAATAATGCATTTCTGTACAGTACTCACAGCAGGAGCACTCTATAACAATCATTATTGAGCCAAAACAGAGAGAAGAGGGGAAAGAAAAGGTAACAGCCTGTACTGCCAAATTTCTGAGCAACCAGAGACCAATAGTTTCTATGCATAATGGCAAAGCTGGCAAAAGACAAGAGATTTAAAAACAAAAAAGTTTTCCTAAAACAGTACAGTTACACATAAGTGAAATGAAGACTCAGAGGCAAGAGGCAGAGCCAGAAAAGCCTTTTGCTTGTCTGCCTAATAAAAGGAACTTTAAGTCCCACTCAAGGGTAAAGCTGATTTGGCACAGATGCCTAGAGATTCAGTACATACATCTAATTCTAAAATGCATGAAAAAAAAGTAAAATTTGCATCTTTTCTGCAGTGCCTGCAATATTCACTGCTACACAGGTATTTAAAGTGGATTTAGTCTCACCCAGCTTCAGATACTCACCTGTATGTGATTTAGTTTAAGCTTCTAAGCTTCTGCCAAATCAACACAGATCACCTGCAAGAGCTGTACCCCTCTCAGCTACAGAGGGTGCCCTACACAACTGCCATAAAAGCAGATGCCCAATTTCAAACAGTTATGCAAGACTTATACTATTTTAGGGAGAAGAAGCACCTATGGCAGATAATCTTAAAATCTGCCTGATATGGAAAGCAGGAACATGCATCCACTGCAGATTTTTGGATCTCCACAAAAAAAGTCAGAGGTTATTTTTTTTTTAGACTTCATCCAGACGATTAATGATTCTGAAATATGCATCCTTTACAGTATTTATCCCTTCCCTTGTGCACATTGGGAGAAATCATATACTCTTGAGAGAGGTTAAATGACTCCCATCGTTACACAAGGGCTGAAAGCTGCCACAGTAGCCTGAACCCACGTCACCAGAGTCTTAGGCTAACCTTGTCACCACTTCATTTCACAATATATATACTCTTCAAGTAAGTCACTGAACTTCAACCTTCTCTGACATTAACTGCCACACCACATAATGGCGCAGCACACACAAAGATAATTCTAGTTGATGGTCTCAAATCCGAACAAAACTAACTGAAACAAGGGCTTGGCTATTTGTTTCAAAACACTGCAAGTGCATGTACTTTCATTGCAAGAGTACTTCTTCAAAACTAAAAAGCAGTTTGTGTATATGCTAAAATGTAATGTACATATTCACTAGTAAGGGAGAAATTCCACCTAGAGTATGTATGAATGTAAAGTGGCAACATAGGTCAAAATATTTTGTGAAAGAAAAATTTGTTAACTACTGCACTCAAACCCCAGCTTCCCAAACCTAAAAGAATACCATAGCTTCTGGCATCAACAAATCACAAAAAAAAGTTTGACACCAGGTTTTAAAAATGTCACTAGATTCTACTTGATCACTTTTGGATCGAGCTTTGTCAGTTCATGTCTTATTCTCCTGAATATTTACCTGCAATCCAAGACTTCCCAGTTCCTTGGTAAAAAGAGAGAGAGTTCCTTGAAGGAGGGTGGGGGGAGGCACAGAAAAGTGCATCTTTTTTCTACATTAAATTTATACTGCAAGACACAATGATGCTCCTCAGGTAGAAATCCACAGGGAGCCAGTTTCATAAATATCAGGAATAGAAGATTTGCTCAACAGGATCTCTCTGTGCACTACAGAGAGAATACCATAGGAGTTACCACTGGAAAGACACAACAGAATGAGCTAATAATGGCACATCTCCTTTACCAGCAGCAGTAAGCATCTTACTGACAGTAATGTTACTTGGTGCTTCCCATGACAAATTACTTAGTACCACATCCATACAGTTTACAGGAAGAAAACATGCAAGGGCCAATACAGATAGCCTCAGAATTTCTTCATACACCTACTGGCAAACAGAGGAGAAACTCTCACTGATTGTCAAAGATCTCATTGTCTTCACTCTTCTCCTTTTCCTAACTCTTCCTTAGGTCTTGTTAAGAAATACCTTCACCCTCTCTCATCCCCCAGCCTTCCCATGTCTCTGATACAAAGCTCTACCAAATCCAAGCCGCTTGCACAGGACAGAAGGAGCTTAATTCTTGTACAGATCACAGGCCCCCATGAGGGCCAGCAGCACCTGCTTGCGATGATGCTGTGTATCAGAAGAGCCTGAGTGTCACCCATTGCATGAATTCATTTGTGAAAAAAGGGTTCTACTGTAGAGACGTTCACAAAAAGCTGAGTAGGACAACAACTTAAGAGTATGCAAACTCACCTTCTGGACACATTTTAGCACAACAGGAGCCTGGCAGCTACTGAATCAGTCTGCTGCCATTTACTACCTGGCTTTAAAAGAGACTCCTAAGAATACCCCTTTAACTTTTATCTTAGGAGCAGGCTGTCATCCTTCTTTTGTTCGTCAAAACTGAAATTGTGTAATTTGCTCCAAAAAAGGACTGGTTACATGTGACAAGATGTAACAAGATTTTTTCCTTGAGATATGGGGGGAGGGAGAATGAACAAAGATAACCACTATTTCTGGACATAAGGGAAGGGGGAAGAAAGAAATCAGAAACCTGATCATGTGAAGAGATACTTTGCTGATCTGGCAACAAGTACTGGGGACAATCATTACACAGATTGTTGTTCCTGCCAAAATTTCTACTAAAACAAAGATTCCTAACATAGTAAGAGCCATATCTCCCCATATTATGCACATGCATCAGTAACTGCAGTAATACCAAGTATCAAAGCATTTTATTTTATTTTCAAATCATCTGTGTGGAGTCAAGAAGAGAAACAAGAAAATTACACCTGACCTCTGGCATAATTTTTTAGCCTAATTCTAACCAAATCCAATTTTTCACACTTTCTTCAATACATCGCAGATACTTCTTGGTAGTTTAACTACAAACAAACAAACAAACAAACAAACAAACAAAGCCAGGTATATAATCCAGTAAGTGCAGTCAAGTTTATTTTACCAGACCAAAGAGAATCCAAAGGCATGTGATACAGGATGCATCCTCTTCATAACCTAATGTATCAGAACATTGTTGGTAAACAGTAGAATTGAGGCAGGTATGAAAAGAAAGGGTTCTAGAAGTTGACATTTAACAAAGCTTTCCTTCAACAAAATGCCTTAACAAGAAGACATATTACAAGAGCAATGTACATTAGTTGCTTAACATTTTTACTGTATTAGTCACTCTCACACTAACAATATTTTATTACCTTTTCTTCCTTTGCTTTTTTAATATGTGCCCCATCCCCAACATCTAAAAGCTAAAAGCCTTTTTCCTGTCCTTTTCTGGTTGCTGTAATTTCCAGATTTGAACTCATGTGTCTTCTAGACTTAAATAAGATAATGATAATTTATTGTTTTATAATAATAAAATAATTATAATATATTGACACTGGTAT
>NW_010559715.1:0-17766 GCF_000687285.1 Phaethon lepturus
TTGGAGCAGGGTGTGCGAGCCCCAGCTGGTTGGCAGGCCGCTGGTGGGGCTGGCCAGATCTCCTGGCATGCGGTTTCAGGGAGTGGGAGGGAGGCTGCGACACCCGCTATCGGTGCGTGAGGTGCCGGCGAGGGGATAGAGAAGCACGAGGCGTGGGCTCCAGGCCGTGCCGCGCGGCACGGGCTGCGCGTGAGGCTTCTGCGACAGGGATCAGACGGACCCAGTCCCACGTTGCTGCCGCCCTTTCCCAAGGGCACAGGATTTCAGACCGGGGTTTTGTTTTGTTAAAATAGCACATGGGAAAAGGGAATGAGGTACATGTGCTTTCTGTAAAAGCTGTTCGGATCTGTCCGCTGGGCTGAGCGTGTCTCAGCGATTGCCAAAAGGAGGGTGGAGAGAGCTGCTGTGAAAGAATCCTTGCTGAGGGGCTGAAGCCTGTGAGCCAAGGCGCTAATGCCTTGTAAATTGGTTCAGTGACTTTTACTCATTTATATGTGCTCCCTTTATTATACCCCCAGACCTGCGCTGCCTTATTTCTGGTTTTGCTGCCAAACACTGTGCAAATGCAGATGGTTTAAGTGTATCACTGACAGTCCCCCATGCATTGTTCCTGTTCTGCAGGCTGCATTGTGCCTCTTTCAGCCAGTGAGTGTATGTGTAAGAACTCCTAATGGCTTGGAAATCAGTCAGTATAGATTTTTTTTCCCCCAACCCGTTGAAACTGAGCCGTCCGTGTAGAGGCAACAGCAGATAGTGTTTTCCTTTATTTAAACACTGGAGGCCATTCTCTGCTGTGATGTTGTCTCCTTCTCTGCAGTGAAGCTGCTCTGATTTGAACTAGTTTGAATTTAGCCATTGCAGTGGAACGTGGAATATAAATGTTCAGTCTTTCCCTGGTACTGATAAAATAGCATTTAATTCTTAACAGAAGAAATATATTTATAATTGCATAAATAAATCCCTAGCTTCCAACAGCATATCTGATGGAAATCCAAAGATTTGGGTTTGGGTTTTCTTGTTTGCAATTTTGGCATTAAAAATAGTCAAGGAAGCTAGTCACAGAGATTGGAGGGCTTGGTCTATAAAATGCCAAATTTCAGTGACTGTGATCTTTACAATGCAGTGGAAAGTCATTTTAAATCTTCTGGTAACCTGTGAGTTGCTCAGTTTAATAGTGCTGAGGCATGGGACTGGTCTCCCCAGCTACATGCTAACACTTCTGAGCTGTAAGTATCTCATTGCTACTCTGCTAACTGAGGGAATAATGCAGGATGAAAAATGTGTAATGAATAATAAAAAGACTCAAGCTTTAGGAATTAATGATTCATGCTGAAATATAACTGCCCTGGACAATTTTCTTTTGCCGATATTTCATCTTGAACGTACAAATGGTTATGCCGTGCCCACCCCTGTGCACGTTAACAGAGATTAAAAAGAGTAAGAGTTGGTTGCTAATATCCAAACAGAATCTCAAAGGAGAGAATATGTATATTTAAAAGCACAATGGAAAATTTAAGACAGTTAAATCCTTGCTTTGACTTTTCCAGGATTTACATTAATTTTGGAAATTCAGAGAAATAGAAAAATGATTGATCTTGCTAGTTTGCAAAGGTTGTGCATGAACACTTCTACTAGGATCTATCTTCCTGAGCATGCTCCTGAAAAAATATGCCGCTAAATTAACTTATTGGATAAAGATACATTTACAACAAAAAAGAGGAAAGATAAATGTTCATGAATTACTGCAAGTAGATTTGCAGCTATTTTGACTTGTCACCAGTTTAATGCAGCAGCAAATTGTGCTGATTTAACTTTAAAAATTTGTTTTGAAGAGAAAGCATAATTTTAAAACACTTGATTTAAAAAAACTCCACCTTTTATGTATTATTTGCTCACTAAGTGCAATATTTTTAAATGTTCTTCAAGTATCTATGAAATAAAATGCCTGGTAATTAATATTATTTGCGTTTCAGAATAACTCATAGCTGCCTCTGAAGGTGGCCTGAGGTTAAACCAGTGCAACAGATCCTGAATCCAGGCCCTTTGGCAGATGGGGCAGTTCAGCCAGAGCAGGTCTGACCCAGACCTTGACCCTGCCCTCCCCTCAAACCAGAGTTCTGTGGCTCTTTCTGTGCTGTGAAGCACAGAAACTTCTGTCAATGTGTGGATCTGGCCTGTTTGAATACTGGACTGAAATAGCCACATGTTAGTGCCTTTATTCCTCAAAGCTGTATAGAATAGAATAGAATAGAATAGAATAGAATAGAATAGAATAGAATAGAATAGAATAATTTTGATCAGAAGGGACCTAGAATGATCTTCTGTATTTGGCTTCTGCAAGGCTGAGCTGAGATCTCATTAGAAAAACTTTCTTATGACATTTCCAGTGTTTCCTGCCCACATTCAGATGACAAAGGAACTGGCTTTCTTGAAGAATTTTGTTGTTTCCTCTCCTGACCTTGGCCGGCATCTGCAGGTGTACAGCAGCACAATGAGAAACGCCTTCTACGTGTTTCCTTTAAATCTTCAGAAAGGTTGGTTTAGGGGAGGCTTGGATGAAATATGAGCCATTTCTAATCATCCCTGTGGAGTGTTATCACATCCAGGGCTGCACGTAGGAAACACGTGCAGAAGCGTTCTGAAATGTAAGCATTAAATACGAGCAGATTTAAAAAATCTGGCTTGTTGGAAACAAAAAGGCACCTGACCCAACAGCAGTGAAATGCAGTGACTCAACAAGCTGGAATGTGCCACGGGCTGCGGGTGATGCGCTGTGGTGGTTTCCATCTGGGTGGAGGGAGAAAATGCCTGTGCTGTGGCTCTGGAGAGGGCGTTTCAGTGCAACGGGGAGGGAGTCCTGACTGCGTGGGATTTCGCGGCGGGTAAAAGACGCCTTCTCCAGCTCAACACGGGACAATTTGTCTAGCGCTAAAATAGAGAAGTACATCTGCGTGTTGCAGAGTATTTGTTTCACATAAGCACTCTCTGACTGTCATGCAAAGATTTTGAGGAAAAAAAAAAAGGATGTTACTGCTATGATTACAAAAAGTAGATATGTTTTAAGAGAGGTCAAATTAAGACTAAAACGACGGATACCTGAGCATGATTTGACAGTGGTGCTGCGTCTACGGGCAGGCTGAGATATTTAATACACTACGTGAAAGCCTGTAACAAATTAAGTTTTTTTTAATGATGGGTCAGTTTACACTGTTGGAGCAGGCTTGATCTCTGACAGTTATGCAAGTGTAAATATAAAGAGCTTGTACTGAGGCTGTAAACAACAGTTGTTTAAACACTTACTTTTTACAGTAACTTGAATAATACTTGGAAGGATGGATTTACTTCTTTGGCAGTGGTTGACCAGTTCAGGTGTTTTGGGTTATATTTTAAAAAATGCCATGCTTTATTTTGACTTGACAGTCTGGAGGTAAAGAGGAAAATGAAGAGCAACTGTAGTCACGGAGTTGAACTATTCAATAACGGCTTAATGCATCACAAATCAGGAAAATGAGAAATTCTAGGTTTTGATTTAGCTTCACAGAGCAAGAGACCAACTAGCATATGAGAAAATGAGACTGCTGTGTCGCGTGCCTTTGTTAATAAATACGAACATATGTAGTTTGTGGCAGAAATCTGCGGGGGGGGGCCGTTTGTGCTTATTGCTGGAGAGTCAGAGACTTTCTTGCTTCTGTAGGAGAAGTTGTGCCTATTATGCAGAGCAGCGTATTTGCATGCACCTGTATTGATAAGGTGTAGCCAAGGGCTCGGGGTGCTGGAGAGATGCCTTGGCTTGTAGCAGAATGCCATGCTGGTTTGAAGGGAATTGCTGGGACTAAACAGGTGGAGATGTTTGGGTGGTTGCAGATATTCCTGTCACAAAGTTGAGAATTTGTTTTGGCTTTTGCTGTTTAGGGGTTCCCTCCTCACCCCCACCTTTTCCAGCCCACACGCTGCATTTCCACCTTTCCCCTGCCAGTTCACATGCACTCAACATCCTGCTCTTTCCTGCAGCTCCTCCAGTTTTTCTTTTGCCCTGCTTTCTTCTGTAGTGCCTTCAGGTTGTTCTGTACTGCAAATGAAACTGCAAACTCAAACCTCTGAAGAGCAAAAGGGAGCAGAGCCCCCGTGCCTGCGGTACCGGGGGATCTAGGGTGACTGAATGTGGCTCTCCTGCTTTTCTGATTTTTCTCAGCAGCAATAGATACGGCCAATCCAATGCCAAAAATGTTTTCTGGGATGACGGTACGGATGCCATAAGCCACCCTACTACGGTGTGATGCAGGAGCTTGTACTGGCGCTACATGTTTCAGGCCTAACACACCTCTTTTCAGCTTCATGGATACCTCATCTACAAAAAAGTGTGCAGTACCACAAACAAAGATTAGACCTGCTGGGGCCATTTGCTTATGAATTTATTGTGATGTCCAGAATAAAACTGGGCCCTATTGTGCTGATCATTGTGCAGATGGCCTATTGGCTTGAAACCTTCAGCTCAGACTTGGCCTGCAAAGTGCTCTTTTCTCCACTCCTGCAATGGGTTGAAGGCACTAGGGTAACATTTTTATTGACTTACCCAGCAGTAGATTAATTAAGTTTTAAAAGTCGGCTTACTTTAAATTCTATGACTGAATGTTTGTGAATGAGTCAAATATTATTTCCTATTGGTTTCCTTATTGATTTCCTAGTTTTTGCAGATCATATCTCTTTAAGAATGGCTTAGATTTTTCATTCTGGTTTCTGATCCATGACCCACAATTTTATGATAATACAACTAACTGTGTACCCTGTGTTGAGAAGAGTTAGCCCATTTCCCTTAATAGTACTGCTAGCATGAGTAAGGTGATCTGAATTTTGGATTTACTGCTGCAGGTTGATACAACCTGGAAGTGTGTCTTTCTAAAGTACTAAGAAGTGCAATGGTGATTTTAAAGGCTTTTATTACCATTTCAAATCAAATGCTGCGTTTTCTTATATGCATTGTGTAACTCTGTAGTGTTAGCTGCTCTCAGGTATACAGGTGATGCAAATACTCACAAACCACTTTTTCAGCAATAAAAACCTAAACTGATGTTGCTGCAAAGATGTATACTGTACATATATGTACACTATGCTGAACAAAGTATGTATACTGTACATACATTGGACTCAGTATCTCTTCGGGGAGGCCTGCTTGCTATCAAGGGCTTCTTCTTCATTCTCTGGTTAGCGATTGTTGTAGAGACACGTAGGGCCAAAGGATCTCCAAAGCTCATGAGAGCAAAACGTGGAATATAGCAGATGAAGTCAGGGGTGAGGTATTCTTTTCCCTGATGACCTCTCTGTTGCTACCTCTGTCCATCCGTCCTGGAGTGGAACTGGGTTGATACTGCCAGGAGATGTTGTGGACTTCAAGTACCCCAGGCTAGTATTTCCCGTGACATTTGTTGCATGTGCTTACTTATTGGATGACTCATGAAATGTCCTCCCTCCTTGGTCACAAGAGGAGATTTTTTTTAAGAGAAAATAAGCAACTAGTTTCTCAGCTTTTGAACGCATTCAGTTAAAGACGCGTATGCGTATTGTGGTGCAAGGGAAGATGCAATCTGGATGCCAGTAAACGCTATCATATATGCTTTGAATAGAATAATATGTGGGAATGGGAACTTTTTTTCTCTCTGAACACAGTAGTTCTGGTTTGTTTTGACCCATCTAAGCTTCTGCCGAAAGGATTTCCGTTGTATAACAAAGCTTGGGACAGGAAACACATTGTGTTTGGACTTTTGCTGAAATAAGGTATAGACTGTTGTAAAACATTAAATCTGTACCTTTAAAGTGGGCTTTTCTCTATTGGAACTGTTTTTTTCCACGCTTTAGAAACTGGCTGTTGGGGAAACAAAGAAAAAATTAAGGAAATGGAGAAAATTGTTTTTCTCTGTTGATAAAGTATTTTAATGCTAATAAGTTTTAGAAAGAGAAGATCTTGGAGGAGGGGGAAAGAAGAGTCACATTTGAAAAATAAAACATACTCACTCTGCTGCGTATATCAGCTTCCTACAGTAGATAAGGGTTGTGTCTCACCTTGCCTACATCTGAAATCCCCTCCCGAAGAGCTGTTGTAACCCCAGATATGGTAATCACCTCGCATGCTGATCTGACTTCAGCAGGCAGACATCTTCTGCCCTGTTAGTGTCTCTTCTCTGGCTACGACATCCCTCTGTCTTTTTTCTGTATTTAAGGACAGATTTAAAAAAAAAAAAGTCATTAGCATTGGGCCATTACAATCAATGATAGCACTGGGAGATTAAGTAACAGATCATGTAGATTAGTGATACAACAGCAGTAGAAAGATTTCATCTTTAGGGTTTAATTTTTTCTATGCCAATAATGCAATGGTGCTTTTAGTTCTGAATTCAAAATGTGTGCTGGCATTTTGCATATATAAGCAACCTGAGTTTTAAAACAGTCGGTTTGCTTATGTATACACAGTGCAATAGTAACTACCCCCATAGAAGAAAACTACATTCCTTGAGTTTTGTGACCTGTCCCAAAGTCATAGCTCTACTTACAACAGTCAAATCTTCCATGACTGAGGACTTTTTAGGAAGTATGAATATCTGTAAAGGCAAACCCTGCTATTAATTCCCTCTGATGTTAAAACGAAATTTTCTCAGTAATCTTATAAGTAGTTTTGTTATTTGATGTGTGTTAATTACATCCTAATTCCTTTTGGTTGTAACGTGAAAAGTAAATGGTGAGACATATCTTAAAATGACATGTACAACTTCAGTTGTAGCAAAAGCTGGTCTGTATTTTCTCAAAGATCTTCTTTGGCAGTTATATGGGAGACTTAAGAGGATGAGTGTAGATACCATGAAGCAGAAAATATATATGGGGAAAAGTCATTGTCTATTAATAAGATACGTGGAAAATATTTGTAAGAATTTCTGTCTGTGAAGTCAGGTTCATTATGTAGACAATACTAATCCAGGCTGTATATTGAGCAGTTTTCTTTCTGGGAGCCTTCCCTGAATAGGCTTCAAAGGTGGGAAAAATTTTTGAATTTTTTGGAGTGATATTCCAGGTTAATGTTAATAATGTGCAATGCATCATCATAATTAGAACATCAGTTCAGACTTACAGCGATGCAGTGAGCTGCTTGATACAAGGTCTCGTGTCTGGTAGGAGAGTTTTTATGCACTTCTCAGAACCCTTCCTCAGTACTAGCCCAGGTCTGTTTTCACCACAGTTTTATCTTTCAGGCATGCTGTTTTGTGCTGGCCAGCTCTCATTCCAGTGCTTAAAAAATGTACCCCACCTAGTGTGATGAATAAAGGGACTTTCAAGAACCAGAGGAAAAACATACTGTATCCATCACTGGGCAGAATCTCCTGGGAAGCTGGGAGTTCAGGAAGGAGGCAAGAATGAGAACTGAAAGCCAGAGCAATCTTAAACACACTTTTTTAACCTTGAGAGGATAACATTTAAGGTTACCTCGTGCATAGTTATCTGTGGCCAGAGGCTACTGAATTTCTGAGCAGACCACAGCGGCCATGAAACTTATTATTGGGGTAGGCTGGTACTAAAGATAGAAACAAGGGTTTCGGCTTCTGTTGAGAAAGCTTTTCAGAGAGCGCATCAAGCACAAATTCATACAGCATACAGCCTAAAGCAGCTAATTGTAAACCAGTGTGTTTTCATGTATAATCTTTAGAGGCTTTCTAATCCAAATGATCGAATAGCTCAGGGTGTTTGTAATGGACTGTGGAGCTTTTCACTTGTTCTAGCATGTGGCTGAGGAACAATGTTCAGTGCCCAAGGAAAAAACGGTTTCAAATATGTGGGCCATGTAGCATCTGCTAAACCTTGTACTGGCAGCCTTTTTAATGAATTAAGGGATGAACAGGGCATGGTGGAACTCGAACTGTTGTCCTTCTGTAAAAGAAGGCTATTTGGGCAATTGCAGTTTTCCTTGATGAGTGAAGAGAGCTTGGGGCTGACATTCCTGAAACATTCAGAAGCTTAATCAAAGTTCAAGTATTCGACTGTGGGAGATAAATTTGTACCTTTGTCCAACGTTAAGCTCGCTTATATACGAAAAGAAGAAAGCACCGTTCCAGTATGAAATGCTGTGTAGTCAGGATGATATTTTAATAAATTAGTCTCCTGATAGGCAGAGGATGACTGAAAATCAGCATCACTGAAAATCTAACAAAAGGAACATTTTCTCCCCCTTACTACTACTCATCCCCTACTACCAGAGGTGTTTCTGTGAAATGGCAAAATGTTTACGGAACCAAAGTAGTTAAACCAACGTTGTTCCCTCTTCTGACATTTTTGAAGCCTTGGTAAGAATCTCTTCCTCATCATTTTTGCTTAGCAGCCTGTCGTTCCTTTTTGGAACTTTTGTCACACTGCTGTAACAGTGAAAACATACTTCCTTTTCAGGCAGACACACTTGTATAATTTACTCTGGTTTGTACTGAAACTAGTCCCTTAATCACATGATGAAAAAAGATATGAATTACAAAGTTTAGAATTTGTAGATTATCCTTTATTAAAAAGAAATTTAAAAATGGAACGTATCTTACATAGGTCTGTTGTTGCTGAACTGCTTCAGAGCGACTCCTTTGAAAGGGTAAATCAAAGTCAAGAGAATAATTTCTTTGCTTCAAATGTCATTCAACTCTAAGCATAGCTCAAGTCCTGGTGTAAAATGCTGACAGCTCAAGAAAACACTTCATACGTTGCCCACAAACAAAACCTGTCTTTTGGTAAACACAGCACAGTTAAATTTAGGAATTATGCAGGCTTTCTGAAAAGATGAGAAATTAACCCAGGGTTTATTTTGACCTGTGTTTTTAAGTCTTTTGCTGTCCTGAACTTTTAGATTATTATTTGAATTTTCAGTTCTTGGCTTTTTTTACATTCAGTGAGTTAAAGGATATACAAAATGATAAGAACATAAAATACAGCGCAGATCAGTTTAAGACCTTGAATTAAGAGGTACTAAGTGACAAGACATACAAATGAAGTAGACCAGGCACTGAATGCAGCAAGCAAACTTAAACTTGTTTTTCCATTTCCAATAATGAAAGATTTAAAGGGGAATAACTTTTAAGAAATAGATTTTAAATTATAAGTTAATATATATTTTATAATTCAGATGTTATTATTACTTAATATTAAGTTATACTTAGAGTATAACCTATATAAAGAAAAATAAGTTATATAGGAAAAATAAGATTCAGACAACTCATGCCTTAACACCTTGGTGTGAAAGCACGGCGTTGGAAAGTCGTTATCTACACTTGCAGGCAGCAGCTGCAGGGGGCTAAGTAGAAACTGAAATCAGTCCTCAGCTGTTCCCACTCTAGGTCTTCAGCTTCATGGCAGCTTAAACTGATCTAAGTCTGAGCTGCTCTGGTCCCACGTCTGGCTCCCTCTGATCTCTGGCACCTCTGTAGTGTGCGCTGCTGTTGCCGCAGGGAAGTGGTCTGACTGGCAGCAGTTCACCTCCGCTCGTGCAGGTGAGTCTGAGAAGGAATTCCTGGCCGATGCTGAAAAACCGTTGTCTGTTGTTAGGCTCTGGGAGAGGAAACCAGCCAGCAGACTGTTCAGATACGGCATAGAAGTCACATCAAGATGTATCCCATTAAATCCTGGAAAACAGAGTAATGTTTTATGTTTGCTACATCCAGGTTCTGGTACCTCAACTGACTTTGGGTAGCTTCACAGCTGGTCCCATTTAGTTGTGATTGTTCAGGAATTTCAAGAGACTAATTTTCCATATGAGAAAAGATATGAATTCATCCCATAATGCTGTTTGCTGGTGTTACTTGTAAAGCTCTAATGGTCTGGATTGGTAACTGTTAAATCATTGTAGCTCCATCATCTTTCCCGATACGATTACTATTAACGTGACAGTTAAGTGGCACATTAAATATCATAGCCATTATTTCTTCTTCTTTTTAAAATACAGCCTAGCTTAAGTGTAATTTGACTTCAGCTATACTGGTGTAACACATTGAGCTAATATAAATGGCTCTACTGCAGGTGAAACTGAACTCTTAGCGAGGTCAAGATGTATTAAGTTTAGCTTGCTGTCAATTTTTATGAATCTGTTCTAGAATACTTAATGCCTACAGAAAGGCAGCCCTTCAGAAGAGAACAGAATTTACAGCTTTTAAAAAACTGTAACCAGGATATGGGAATGCTGTCCTTCATATTGGAAAGTTAAGAATCTGAAAATTAAAATGTGGTGGGTCTGCAAAGGTATGAACAAAATGCTGTTGCTGTTAAGAAATGAAATGAATGTAACAGAACTCTTACCCTTAGAAATAACAACAAAGCCATCAATAGTAACAGTGATAAAGGAACATTCCTATTGCGTCTCACATTCAGGAGTGGCATGTAGCTTCTGTGGAGGATGTAGGATAGTTATTATCACAAATGCTATTTCATTTATAAGTAGAAGATAGCAAGTATGACTCTAACCCATCAAATCCCATGTAGTTAGGCATTACAACTATCTGATATTAATTTTTGTCCTCTTTTAGTGATGTCATCACAGTAACTCTGAAGTCTGTGTAAGTACACCAAGAGCTTATGCCTCACAACACAATTAGGAGGTGGATAAATAGTAGCAGTCTTGAAATCTCCACTTGGGCTGGGAACAGCTCAGTATTGGTCATGGAATGGCTTGGGAATGACCAGACTGAAAGATTAGAGAATGGGCTAATTTAAAGCTTCTGAAATAGGTGGCATTTGTATGTTTGGCTGTGATTAAAAGAAAAAAAACAAATAAAACCACACCTCTGGTTCTAAAAGGAAAATGAAATGGCCCCAGAAAGAGATTATTTTGCTGAAAATGATTTTCTAAAATGAATGCGATAACTAAAATTTAAAAAGCTTTACCTATAGTTACTTATTTCTCTAAGAAACTAAGTGTATTTTTTCCTGAAATGGCATTTCGCTTGAATCAGTTATTCCATTTTGGGGTCAGGCTGCTTTTACATTATCATCACCTCTAAAACATAATGTGATATACAGACAGTCATAAATTGCCTCTTGTAACGTAAGAAATAAAAATGTAATGGATTTCCATTGGATTATAAATGACAGTGGTAGGAAGACCTTCATAATTTTGTGGTTTTACCACATATGAATTATAGACATGATCTCTCACTAGCAGGATGCATATAAATATCTATAGTAATTGTGCATTCATTTATGTATTCTCCATTATGCTCCAGCGTGTCTAAGGGTAAAAAACACAGCCACGTAGCTGACAGCAGAGTTCAGCAGAAAAATATTTCTGATGTTTGTGCCGCTGTGATTTGCGCCAGAAGGAGAAGCCTTTCAATAGCATCTCGCTGCCCTCTTTGGAGGGTTACCGTGACCTGAGCAGGACTGTGGGCATGGTTAGAAACACTGGCTGTTCCTCAGAGGTAGAAATGTAGGTGTGAAGATTAACGAGCAGGCAGCAGTCATTGATTTTCTGGCTCCACCACTTCCAGCTTTCAGTTTAAGAACGTTTAAAGAACGTGCTGAAAGCTCCTGTCCCTTTCGACTTTTCCATTCAGGTTTTCATGACTCTTACATAGAAACAAGTGATTTATTGTTCAGTCTGAAAAGTGATAAATCGTCAGAACGAGAGAATCTGCAAAGTTGAACCAAGTCCACGACTGCTGCTGAAAGCCTGGTTTGTAGTTAATCTCTCTGCTGGGTGCGGATGCCCAGTAAACACTGAATAGGAGTTTGTTAGGGCGCAGGCTGTCCTTGGGGTCAGCTCAAGGCTGACGTAACGTTCCAGTGAAATTGGAGACCAGATACGCAGTGTTTATAAGCTTGCCACTGTTTCGAAAAATGTCACCCGGTGTAATTCAAACAAGGAGGTGTCCCTGTAGCTGTCAGCACTAACAAAGACCACCAAAATGTTATGAAGCTGGAGATTCTGTAGCCAATAATTTTGACGTGTCCTGTTGCTGCTTTTATAACCTCATTTAGGTTAGAAAAGAATCCTTGCTGCACCTGTGCTTCCTACACGTGGTATGAGCGCCGCGATTCCTGCCATGCTATAGCTGCTGACTGTATCAGAAGGACACTTCTCTTTCCTTTTCCCCCTTTTTTGTGTGTGTATCTCGTTATCATCAGCCTTGTGTATTTTTCAGTCTGGAGAAGAGGAGGCTGAGGGGAGACCTTATTACTCTCTACAACTACCTGAAAGGGGGTTGTGGCGACGAGGGTGTTGGTCTCTTCTCCCAAGTAACCAGCAATAGGACAAGAGGAAATGGCCTCAAGTTGCTCCAGGGGAGGTTTAGAGTGGATATTAGGAAAAGTTTCTTCACCGAGAGGGTGGTCAAGCATTGGAACAGGCTGCCCAGGGAGGTGGTGGAGTCGCCATCTCTGGAAGTGTTCAAAAAACGTGTGGATGTGGCGCTTGAGGACATGGTTTAGGGGACATGGTGGTGTTGAGTTAACAGTTGGACTTGATGATCTTGAAGGTCCCTTCCAACCTTAGTGATTCTGTGTGATTTTAGCTATTTTACCTTGAGAGGAGACAACACTGAACTAGTAGCTATGAAAAATACTTTTAAAAAAGTGTCCCATCTAACAAAAATATTGCAACCCAAACGGAGGCAGGAAATGGTGTTCACTCATCAATGCCAGTGGTGATGGGCTTCCCTGGGGTCTTCCTCGCTGTGCTTGCAGACCTGGTTTCCCCCATGCTGGTTTATGAGTTCTGACAGTTCTTTCTGCCCCAAATGAATGGAACCTTTTCTGCCTGCTGACAAGATGGGTTTCTGGGTCCAACGCCACGGTGGCCTACAGGAACATGGCATTTTGAATTCATTTCCTGCTCTTGGCTAATGAGCTTCCCTTTACGGTTCTGCGACGGCTTCAGTGTTTTCTGTAGCATTGAGAGATCTGGGTGAAATGACAGCGCAAAAAATTGTATTTCCAGTCCATTAAATGTTCGTTCTGATATGAAAATCTGGAATTAATCTTGTTGTAGGTGCAAGAAAATTTTCTCACTGTGCTTACAAGAGCCATAGAACACAATGGTGTGCAACTGGACACTGCTGGTTTGAAAACTTAAAAAACCTGGGGCAAGAAAACCAGGGGGCTCCTGTTTTGTTCCAAGTTCTTTGTTAAATCTCCACTGTCTGAGGATTTATTTTAATGCAGTTACCTGTGGAGTTATTTAAAAGTGCTTTCTGTTGCAAATCTCCTCAAAAGGATTCTGCAAGTGCTACACTTAATTATTTCAGAGAATGAAAATGACCTTTAATATGTTCTCCTGCATTAACCTTCTTCCCTGTAGTAAATAAGATAGTGCAAAGTATAATTTTCATGTGCTAGACATTGCATTAAGCAAATAGTTAAATGAATACTTCTACAAGTTATACGATATAAATGTATTACAGCAGGTAATCTGGATAATGTTTTTTCCTTACTCTTGTGCATATTACCGGCAATTGTTTGGCTCATATAAGCTGTATGTCCTTTGCAGCTAAGATAGGCAAACGTTTATTGCTCCTATTTACAATAAAATTATTGTCAGGATTTGATGAGAGGGATAACGTGCCACGACTCAGTCATCACACTCTGATTTTTTTTATTTTTTTAAAGAAATATGCTGCCGTTAGTTTGATTCTTTGAGAAAATATGGGGGTGTTTTTTACATAAAAGATCAAATATAATCTTGGATTTAGAGAAAGACATATAAAGGGTTTTTTAAACTGAGCCTATAGGTCCCCAAGTCTTTCTCCGAACATAACTCCATCCAACAACCTCTCCATTCAAATTTTCAACTAATCAAATTCTGTTGTTTCCTAAGTGCTGTTTCCACATACTTGGACATTCCTCTGCTTCACTACAGTTGGGAGGGATGTCTGAGTACATGCTAACAAGATCAGACTTTTGTTTCTGTATGATGGTGAGAGTATGTGCTCATTACGTAGCACAGTTGTGTGAGCCCGAAGGCCAAAGGTTCAGAGACTACAGAGCAGTGTGGTTCCATGAAGCGACATGTTTAACTGTAAGCCTCAAGTCATTTAGCAATTTTAATTCATGTTATTGCTTAAACCTTCTTAAATAGTGTAGAAATGATTTAATGGCTCATCTTTTTTCCTGGAATGATTGTTGTTTAAATTATACCTAAGACTAGAAGGTGGGTTTTGGAAAGCCATCCTCTGTGACTGGGGATTTGCGGGCACGAAAGACGAAGCGCATAGCCAGCTTCTGCACCCGCTGGGCGCACACCGGTGTGATATCTTTGTCTGCTCCCTTGCGCTACCCGATTTACAGGAACTGCGCTGAGTGACTGCATGCGGGGATCTGGGCTACGCGAGGTTGAGGGGTGAGCAGTTGAGTGCAGGGATTAAGCAATTGCCTGTGCAGTTTTGAGCTTAAAACCTAGAAGCTGTGGGGAAAACTGTCTGGAAATATGATCATTAGTAACTCGTACAGTTAATAAGCTATATAGATACGCAGTTGTCCAGCCATCTGTCTGACTGCATGTACAAAGTCCTCCCCGAAGTATATGATACAATACTCTCTAAATCTGTGTCATTAAGGATACTGCAATATTTGTAAAGCCATTCCATTTCATATTCAATGCCTTCCTATATAAGACCAATTAACTCTGTGGCTAGTATAATGAGAAATCATTCTGTGATAGTCAAACTGAAGCAAACCTACTGCTTCCTGAACTGAGCAGAAACATGTTCCCATACAGGCCACTGTTAGTCTGTTCCAGCGGAGCTGCTCGTGGTCTGAAACATTGCCTCAAACATGAGGAACCGTTTCTGCTAGAAGTTTTGGTGAGATTTTAAAGTAGGTTGAGGGAGGAAGAGCTTTGACCTCTAGTTCCCCCTCTTAGGGCTCATTTGTGTAAATCACTTCCTCAACCTGGGAAAACACTGGTAGCCCTTAATAAGGGTCAGTTAAATTGCAATGAGTGAATGTAGGCAAGTGTGTGTGCATGTTAATTTTGTATGAGCACAGTTGCTGGTATTTTAAGTAATGAATTTAAATGCATGCAAATCCATCTAATGCATTAAATTGATAGTTTTTGGAGTACGAATTTCAGAAATAAATCTGTCATGGAAATTAAATGGTATTCAGAGACAGTTTTCCTCTACCATAATAAGCTGTAACTTCAGATTTTTTTTTTAAACTACCATTATAATTTTCCTATTAACTAAAAAAAAGTAAATAAACAAATCAATTACCCTAAAAGTAAACTAAACATCCATATAAAATAATTACTTTCTGAAACCTCTGGTAAATGTTATAAAGTTAAAAGTTGGCAAATAAAGCTGTCAATGTAATAAACCTGATTGCACCATTATGTGGTGTTTGCCGATTTAAATGCTGAGAATTTGCTGTCTACCATACTGCATTTTTGAGTTGAAAGATTCACTTCCTTTTCCTTCCAACTTTCTTGAAAGTTGATAATTTCTATTCTGAACTTTAAAACTTCACGGTTTCCTTTTTTGCGTCCCACAAAATAAGGCATAGCATTCAGCTGATCCAAATACCGAGAGAAAATTAGACATAATTTTTTATAAGAAATTGTACTTATGCTTATTAAATTTTATGAGTCTTGAAGAGTTTTTGGACAAATAGCCTGCCAGAAATTCATAGCTAGCTGCTAAACGTATCTGAAAAAAAGGTAACATTTTCATGTAAGCAATTAGATTATTGATTTGAGCTATTTCAGCACCTTTCCTAGTAGCCTTGCAATGTCTTAGGTTGCACATATTGCAAGTAAGTTACCAGAAACTGAGGAAAAATATCATCGTGTAGAAACCTTCTAACTGGCCATAGGATGTGGAGGCCTGTTGTAGTTCATTGTAGTGGCATTTTATTTCTTAAAAGATCTAATCCGGTTTAACTGAACTTGGTCTCTTAGTATGTCTTGATCTCTTTAGGCGCTCCAGGAATGGCGGAATGATATTCTGCCTGCAGATAAAATATCTGGAGTTGATCTAGTTTCCCAGCTGTAACGAGTATCTTCAGATTGTTCTGCCTAATAACCTCGAACAAAAGTATATAGCAATTTAATATGATACTACGTAGTGTTCTCATTAGAACTTCTTATTCTTTCTTCTCCAGGCAGTGTTGAAAGCTTGGTGTACCACGAGCATCCTCTGTGTGCTTTTTAAAATCATCACAGCTTTATTTTGAAAGAAGGAAGCATGGACAATTTTCCTTGATTTTTTCCCTCAGGCCTTTTTCCAATTAGAAAAGTGAGACGGGATAGGGACTTACTCTGTGTGCTGAATCAAAAGCAGTTTGCACCTAGAAGTTGTGCAATGAGAGAAACAAAGCATCTGTCAGTAACTCAGAATAATGGAGCCACTGAAAAGTCATCAGAGCAGGAGGAATGGCCTTGTTTTGCTAAGTTACTTACTGGGAAAGACTTAAGCTGTGATTGATGTTACGCCTTAGAAATGCTAACGGTATCAGTCAGCTGGCATTTTGTTACTGCTGCAAGCAATTGCTAAGACAGCTCAGGACTATACCCGACACTTGGAGGAAGCATGCTTCCTTCCTGTGTAATTCAACCATGGTTTTGGGGGTTTCATGTTAGTACCTTGAAATTACATGCTTTGTGCTTCACCGTTAGTAAGAACGGCATAAGACAGCAGGAGTGAAAAAGAGACCAGACATATGGCATTCCTTGGAAAAAGGAAACAAACTGCCCTCTTAGGTTCATTTAGCAGAGAGTTCCTTAAAGAACAGTCCAGAATGTGACAGAATGAAATAACAGCCCAGACCTGATCTGCTCATCTGCAGAGGGAATTTAATTACACTTTTGTTTTGCTTATGTAATTTCCTTCTTCCTCCCCTTCTGTCGGGCTCTGTTCGTGTCAAGGGGTGTCTGACAAGGAAAAGATGTGAATAGGATGCAGCTGAAAGCTTTTGAGCCCTTGGGAGTTAGGTAGCGAACGCAGACTCTGATACAAAGCCTCCTCATATCCTTGCTGCCAGATTTTTCTCCACCTCAGACTGGAGAGAGGGAAGATGGCCAGGAAGGCAGCTCTGGGGCACAGAACCAGGACAGAGGCAGCTGGGTGGGCATGACCCCGGCTGCACTGGAGAGAGGGTCTCATGCTTCCCTGTGCGCTCCAAGAGAAACGCAGTCAGCCTAGCGCAGCAAGGCTGGGAGGCGGGTAAGCTCCATCTGCTTCTACAGATTCTCTGCACAAGAAAAAAGAAATCCTGCTTATTCTGCCCCCGCTGGCTGGTGAAGAAAGTGGCCACAACTCATGGCAGTAGAGACATCCACATTTGGGCCTCGGCTGCTGAGAACCAGCTCACACCCTGAGGAAAGAGACCATCAAAAGCTGCCCTGATCTTGGATTGCAGGGTTACCAGAGGATTGCGCAAGCTAAACTAACCACATGTTTTCATAACTGTTTTAATCAGCTTTCTAATTATGCTTAAACATTTTTTCCCTGTTCCTAAAGTAATGAAGATATCTGTATCCCCACAATGCATGCTAAGACTAGAGAGAGGATGTGCTCTTTGGATACATGTTCTGCTGCTCACTTACCCAAAAACTCCTTTGATTTTCCTTCCTTTTCAAACAAGCCCTTTCTCTAGGTGGTTTGTGTCCAAACACAGGCTTTGTTCTTTACTTACCTAGAGACAAACCTCTACTCCTGTAGTCCTGATTTTCCTACTGCAGGTACTCAACCCACCTGCAAAGCCAGATACAGAGTCTCCAACTCTGTTCAGTAACAGTCTCCACTCCTCACACCATACACACTCTTT
>NW_010559715.1:17797-28839 GCF_000687285.1 Phaethon lepturus
CTTTATTTTACTGGCTTTCTATTGATGCTGCTCTTTGTCAAATGAGTGCTTGTTTACCCAGTATATTGCTTCCTCATCAATTCTTCTGTGTTTATTTTTGTACTGCTTGTAGCCAAAACGTCTCTTTTGGCTTTTCATTCCTTTTCCTGTTGATTTCTTCTTTTCCCTAGCCAGTCCCAGCTATCTCCAACTTCTGATCTATGCTGCTGTCCCTGATTATTTAGCGCTTATATTTTCTAATTTTAAACTGTTATCCTTCATGCCACCTAGAACAAGCTAGTGTAAGCTGGCAAAAAGAGCACAGGGGGAAAAATTTTTTCCATGAAATCTTGGCTCTACCATATTCTAAGGAAACATACTCAATGGACATGAACTTTACTTATGAAGTCAAAATTGGGCAGGTTATCATGAAAACTAAAGTTGTTTATATTTTTATCTTCTTGATCCACAGCACTGGGAAACTCTTGCTCTTAAAGGAGGAAAAAAAAGCTTATAAAAATGTGTAGTTAACCTGGGCAAAATTAGCTTGTTTTTCCTTCAGGGCCCTTCTCAGAAATGGCCGAAGTGTGGTGGTTGAAATGCTCCCAGAAAATAGCTCCCTTTGTTTGGAAATGCCCTAACTGGTTAAGATTTGACAGTTTCCAACTGAAGATGGCATTCTGCAGCTAGAAGTGTCAGGCAACCGCAGCGATAGCCTCTACTCTGCCTGTGACTGAAGGAATTTCCACAGGGTTATGATTTGCTCGCGCTTCCACGCCTTCTGTGGTTTAGTGGAGCTGCTTGCTCGGTTTGTACTTACATCTGCCAGCTAAATATGTTTTTGTATACCATCCAGGCACTATTATTCTTCTGCAGTGTGTTTAAATTCAGTAGCACCAAGAATCATAAAGGAAGTCTGTTGATAGATTTGTTAATTGTTGGTACATAATGGTATCATTAGGAGAACAGCACCTGGCCAGGCTGGTATGTGCTGCCAGTTGGCACTACGGAGATACCTTAAAGTCAGGACAAAAACTCTCTGCAATGCCTGCTGTATCGCACACATTTTCACCGTGCAATGTACATAACGACAATATCCAGCAGGAAGAGGTCTCTGCAGCATTTGAAGGGCAAACAAAGGGGAAGGAGCCTTGATTAGTGAGCCTTGTTTGTATTGCACAGGGATCAAAGGAGATAAAACACAGTCTATTGCACTGTTTGTAAAATAAAGATTCCAATTACAGAAGGTGGTGCTGCATCTGTGCCTCCCTGACAGCTGTGAGGAGAACGAAAACAGCAGCTCTCATTGCATTAAGTTATTAATAATTAATTCTTCCTTGGAAATCTGCAAGCTTAGGCGTTGCACATGCTTGTATAGAAGACTGGTTTGGGTTAAGACTGAAATTTTCAGAAGTATCACCTTCCCCCTTCGTCTACTTTTCGAAGGACACGGGTATTCAGGAGCCCAAGGGTCTGTCTACAGTGATGGGGCAGACCGTAACTTTAGCTACATCCGGGGAGCAGCTGTGAAACCCTCCTTATCCAGGAGGGTTTTGGTCTTTTTGGTCTTCCTTGGGACATGCGGGGAGCAGGCGGAGCAGCTCAGCGTGGCTGCTGTGGCAGCAGTTACTGCGTGACACTGGGGCTGGTACCGTGCGGCGGGAGGTGACCCTGAACCCCCAGGCGCTCGGCAGCGCGGCCGTTCCCTTGCGCCGTTCCCCCGTGGGGTTTCCTGAGCAAAGGGAACGTGGGGCAGAGTTCCACGAGCCGAGGCACGGTGTTTCTCAGGATTGCTCTGGGAAACAAGCTGCGCCTGAAAGGAAAACACTTCTTCGGCGCAGATGGAGGCGAACTCGAGATGCTGGCTGGCGTTCCTGAGGTGCGGGGGCTCGGAGCCCTGGCCTCACAGCCCGCTTGCCCCAGGGCAGCGGGGAGTGGGAGCGAGTGCGTGAGCCGCCCCCTCCGAGGTGCGAGGGGGCCGGCGAGCCCTGCTCCTGCCCTGGGTGCAGCCCCCGAGCTGTCCCCCCTGCTAATGCCGGGCTGCCTGCTGCTGAATGCCCTCCCGCTGCTGATTTCTGCAAAAAGCAACATGCTCTAACGAAGTATTACATGTGCTGCTGAAAGTGTAACGGAGATTTGGATGGATGCTGCGTGCTGTATGGAGAACAGGTTTTTAATTTTACTACATGGTGCTAGGCCAGCCCAGCAGAACTTGCCTGTCTTTGAGAAATGCTTTTGTTAGTTGGCTGTGATATGTTGGCAAATTAGGCTGCGCCAAATGTGCTTGCAGCTTCCTGCTGTGAGGGTGCTTCACAGATTCTTAGGCGTACCTTAGAGGTGTTTGCACATTATACGGTATTTGCAGTCTATTTGTCCTAGCTTTGATCATGTCCTCACTGACTATTCTGGTTGCATGCCTTCCCTCTATCAGCATCGATCCTTTTCATAGTATTTTATAACAACTCAGATACAAATTGTCTTACGGTTGTCTAACTAGTATTCCTTTCTTACACTACTAAGGCAAACCCTGGGTCTTTTATACCAGCTGATGGTGTGGCTCAACATATGCCACGTAATACATACACATGAGCAATATGTAGTGCGTAATATGCTTGTTAAATTTGGCATTTTATACATGGTTATAGGTAGTATAGTGATAAAAGGCATATCTGGAAGGTGTATTTTGGATGCCTTAGATTTCAATCATACAAACTGAATTTGCTTGTTTGTCATAGCAGGAGGTAGAATTAGACCTGATGATAAACTTTAAACACAGGGAAAACCTGAATTTTAGGATAGGTGTATTACCCCAGCAGGAAATAATCCGTTGGCATGTGAGGGGTTTGCTCCGCTGGCTGATGCCACAATGAAGGTATGATTTGCCTGCAACTCTGTCATGAGCTTTACTCTCTGCGTTTTCAGGAGTACCTTGCGTCTAGGCTGACGGTGGGGGAGCGGGGTTGGCTCCCGTGCCTGCTGGTGGGAACTGAGTAGCCGTATGGTGTGCTTGCCAGAGATTTACAGTGAGTATACCAAATATCTTTCCTCAAGCTGTGCTAGGAGACTGTGTGTGTTTAGACACATGCTGGATAACAGTATACCATCCCATGTATGCTTCCAAGTTCTAAAAAATATCCCCTCAGCTTTCATGTCTTTTCCTGGAGAAGTTACCAGATGCTTCGTTATTGTTTTGCAAAACAATCTGCATATTTCCCATATGTTTTCCCCCTTGTTTTTCAGGAGGCAAGCTAAACGTTGTTGCCCATTTCAAATATTCATTAAATATTTTAGATAGGTTGGAAGCGAAGAGCAAGAGCTTTTCACAGCACAGAGCAGACAGAAAGTCCCTCGACGTGCAGCCGGGCTGGTTGCAGTGCCTGGTGATGGGGGCTGCCGGGGCCTCCCTGCCGCGGCAGGCTGGAGTGAAAGCTCCTGGGTGGCACTGGCTCCATGGGAAAGGATTAATAATCTTCATACAGTTGCAAGAAAGGGAATATTTCAGGGCATTAGCCAAACCTCCTGGTGAGAGGTGGTAAGAGGTTTTTGATCCTTTAATCTCATTTTTGAAGAAAAGGAGATAGGTTTCTTCCTTTGAGTCTAGGAGAGGTAATCGGCAGACACCGGGGTGGTGCAGGAACAAGAGAGAGTTTTGGGCAGGCTGTGTGTCTTACTTAAAGCCAGGCAAAGGAAGGGAGCGAGGCTGCTCTCTGGGGCTGCCAGAGCAGGGGGTGGCTAGGGTGAATGACGCTTAATTACAGGTCTTTGTTTTATGTTCTGCCACGCCGCTGAGTCTCCATTAAGGGCATAAAGCTGCAGCTATATACATGCCCTGTAAAAATGTGAATTCTGGGACAAATGCTCCCTCGTTGCCATGAATATGGTGCAGCTATTCAGGTGAGTTTAGGCCTATACATAAAATGAAGACATAGCTGAAAATGCATTATTTAGAAAGTAAGTACATATCCCAGAGTAAATATTAGTCAGAACCAGGGGACAGATTCCCATGAATAGTGCCTTACTTCCCAAGTACTCCCTTTGATGCTAATGCAGCTGCGCTGATACTTAGTGATTTGGAAGAATTTCGATGGAAACTGGCAGATATCCATGTTTTGCTTCGTTGAATTTTCAGGAAGAAACTACTGTTTCAAAGTTTCTGATAAATATTTTGCTGTGCCAAGTGATGCATAATTCAACACATTTCCCCTTCTTCAAATTCCTCAATAGTTTCTACTCTATTTTGTCTTGATCTTGTAAATGGCTTTTTGTTTGACTGCTTTGGGGAAGGGGAACTTATTTGCCTCTTTTTATGAATCTTTTTGCACCTCTTCATCTAATGCAATGCTGTAATAAAAAGTTTGCCTAGCAACCAAGGGATGCACTATTATGGAAAAATTTATTAACGTCACTTTTTGACACAATCTCAACAATTCACGTGTCAAAAGGTTGACACTTCAGTGGGTGACAAGTGCAAGAGACTATTAATAGTGTAATTTCTGATGTGTTTCTTGTCAGAGTGGAAATATCAATTGCTTAAGAGCTAAATTTTGGCTGCTCTGAGATGACCTGAAGGGACCAGAAAGAAACCAGAGACCTTTACTGTCAAGTGAGAGAAAGGCTCACCCAGTGTGGAATTTTTTTTGAGGAGAAAAGGTGGTTCTGTGAGAAAGCTGGTGGTTTCCCCAGTACCTCACAGGGGTTTATAGCTGTGACTTGGGCTTAGCTGGAAGGGGAAAAGTCTGTGATCTGGTGGCTTCTCTGCCTTCAGAAGGCTGCAGACATTTCTGCTTGCAGCATGATTTAGAAAGGAATGACCTTTCTGCAGAATACTTGAGTAACTTCCCAAATGATGCTCCGTGACTTTGGCTCCGGCTGTCTGTGCTATTTTACTGTAAATGCCACAGATGATTTTTTAAAAAAAATTATTTTAACTGTATCCTGGTTACTACATACTGCTGTGTAAATGGAAGCACAGTCATCGTTATAAAGTCACCCACACTTTGTTTTCACGCGGTCCTCGGTGCCCCCCCGTTGAAGGGTACGCTGCAATGCCTCACGCTGTCGCCCTGTAGCGACCGCTGGTTTCCCCTTGGCAGTAATGGCTGTAGTTAGGAGTATGCATCTGTGACCTCCCTCCAATATCTGGCATCGTAATGCTCCTGCTCCGGTTTGGCCCCGTGACACAAACGAGATAGGAATATGAAAATGAGGAGCCATGCTCTGACGCTGAATTATTGTAGAAGCTGCGAGCGGGAGCTGTGACCGGAATACTGCTAAGAGGATTTGTCCCCGTCTTTCAGAGGCAGCCCACGCGCCGCCTGCTCTGTGGGGGGTAATAAGGCGCACATTAAAGCTGATGAAAATTCTGACTGCTCAGTGCTCAAACTGAAGGGCTCTGCTCTGCCTTTCCTGCCATGGGGGAGTTTGGCAATTTAAGGCCATGATACATGATCCGAATATTTTATCGTGGTGGTACTGCCGCAGCCAGCGGCCGCCCTGCACTCTTACCTGGTCTGGTTACACGTGCTTTTGGCACGCACAGCCCCTGTGAGCAGCTGTGAGTTAACCGTGGCCAGCCAGCACCAAAAAAACCCAGGAATGTTTGCCTTGGAATGTGTGCGTGTGTGAAGGCAAGTGCGTAAGGGCACTCAGAACTGGCTGGCCTCCACAGACCTCGGTCAGCTATTCCCTGGTTTTGTGTCTGTTCTCCTTCTATATGGTAATGCTAATCATGCCTGACTTCAAATATTAAGTATAAAAATAGCGGTTTGTAGTGCCTATGTGGTGCACGTCTGCAAGGGAAGTTGCACACGTGTCAGGACAGTGCACACGCAGTAAATCTGTGCCCTGCGTTGCGTATAAAATAAGCTATTTAATTACAAGCTACTAAGAGTTTACAAGCAAGTAAATCTGATTCATGTGCATTGTAACTTGCATGAAAATAATGCCCGTACTTCAACAGATGAGCATATAAATGAAAATGTTAAAAATAAAATACCTTATTTCATCCTTAATTTGTGGTGGTTTAAGGCAATAACTCTCATAGACAAATTAATATGCTTTATTGGGAAGTCAACATGTTGGAGATGTAGCCTGATCTGTTATGCAGGGGAATCATGCCAGGCTGTAATGACAGTACATAACGTATACAATTCCTATTGACTTTTTGCTGTTTAGCACCTTAAACGAATAGTAGCTCCTGAACTGGTAAGTGGAGAAGTCTTGCAAATCTCCTGACGTCTTTGCAGCCAAGAGGAGGCAGTTGGAAAACATGTAATTGCTAAAGCATCTTTAATAACAAATTTTAGCTGAACAGGAAAATACCGCAGGGATGCTAATCATGAAATACGTTGAAAGTGTTATTTACATACCTACTCATCAACTTGGGCAACATGTATACAGACATGTCTCAGTACAAGTTAGGAGATACCAGTTCTTCTCAATTATCCACAGCTTGTTAGACCTTTAAACGTTGCGCAAGAAACACAAGAAGCTCTATTTCACAAATAACTAAATGTGCAATTGTTAATTAATGCTACGGTCTTGGTCTTACAGTGCATTAAGTCTCTTCTGTATAATGCTGTGATACAATACTTTAGGGTCCTATCTTGCCTGTGTATTTAAAAAAAATGCTACTACGTATTGCTATTCTGCACAGTTGAAGTAGCTTTCTTAACTAAAGGTGGAGAAAATTGATTAGAACAGCTAGACTGTGGTTAAAAGAAATAGTCATAAGTTCCCTGTTAATCAATGAAGTATTCCATATAGCAGTAATGTATTCCAATATTTTTTCTTCTGTATTTAAAGTGACTGGCGACAGGCCAAAGGTACTGAGGCTATGGGGTGCAGTCTGTTTTGAAAACAGCAAACAGGATTTTAGCTGCATGATACCGATTGGCTTCTAGCTTTTACAAAAAAAAAAAGGCTCCATAGCTCCAGCTATGAGTGAATTACTAATACTTACCTCTGGTCATTTACTACACTAAAAGCTATTTAGAAGCGTTGGCTTGATTTGATCATTGGCGTTCTGCAGCTGGGATAGGCGGGTGATAAAAAGCAAGGCGGTCAGCAGCCACCTCCCCCAGAGGTGTTTATTAGCCCTTTCTTTAAGGGGGGAGACCGTTATTCGCTGCGGTGTGGCTTATTATACTTGTGGTTTCCTCATGGATAAACATGCGGCTATAAGCTTTGTCTGGCAGGGTCTGGAGTGTCTTCTGTAACGTAGCTCTTGGAAAGTGACCCAAGAATCAAACCTTCCCATGAATTAGAGGCCATCCTGAATACTTACTTTGTGCATGTGTGTACATAAACATGGGTAAAACGGCAACGCTGGCTGCCATTTGGATGGTAAATGTCCCGGTTCCCACCTGCTGTGTGCTGCCATTGTTTGACATTTAAAAGGTAGAGTCAGGTACCTTCACCATCTGAGTGCCTGGGTCATGTTGTAAAATGATTTGCACTTTTTCTTGTTTGACAATATCACTGTTTTGTATAGTTGTTCTTCCTTTTCTTTGAAACTGTGTGACCTCAGACGGTATTTCACAGCAGTCGTGGGGCTACGACGTGGAGTGGTCGTAGCTCAGGAGGTGCTGAACGGCCACAGCCCGGGACTGGCCATGCGAAGTCATGCAGCTGCTGTCACGCACTCCTGGACTGGTCCTCCACTGGGCGAAGGTTTACTTTGCACTCTTAAATGAATGATGACAGCACTGATGAGTGGAGATACCTCAAATGTCTTGTCCTTTTCCTCTCTGCCTGGGAGTACAGAGGAGCATAAGAGAGGATAGGAACTAACCTCACACACACAAAATCCTCCCTTCCCTCTCCTTTTCAGTGGAAGGAAATACATATATTTCAGAAGGAAATACGGCAAGCAGAGTCTCATCTTTTTGTGTGGCCAACTCTGGCCGCAGTATTTTGCGGTGCTCCTTGATCAAGAAAGAGTACAAGGCAGCCATCTGGTCCCTGCCCATCAGCATCCACAGCCCTCACAGCAATTTGCATTCTTATTTTGCTGTGGAATTAGTGCTGTTTCCAAGGCATGGGGGAGTCTAGAGAGACTTGTGAAGAGACCATTTTATTCCTTGTGATGTCATTTATTAGGGAGATAATTAAAAATTCACCATAAATGTGCTTTAATTAATACATCAAGATGAGAATGTAAACCCCTAGGGTGAAAGAAGAAACTTCACCTTTAAATATAAAATGTACCTTACTTGCTTTAAAGTAGACCTTAGAGAACTGCAATTTTACTTATCTCAGCTTTTTGGAAAGTTGAAATCTTTGCAACAGGTAGATAATGATTTCAGTTGCTTTTTTTGTAAGGAAGGAAATAACAGCACGTATTGAAGCGGAATACTGATATTTTCATAGCTGGGAAATTATCCGTTTTACACTTTTGGTAGGTAAATTATCTGAATGCTTGTAGAAGAAATTCAGACTTCATGTGTAATATAAAACACCAAAGAAAGCTTTTAAGGAGAAGAATGCTTTTCAAACTTTATTTTCTGGAGGTTGAAGAAAAGGGAAAATACATAAATACATAAATAGGTACCTTACATATTATTCAGAAAAACACAGTAGTGTTATAAATTAATTCGGCAGCTTATTTCTCTTGATCTCACTTAGTATCTCAGCATTTAATGTGTGCCTTCTCAGATTGTCTCATGTGCTCTCTGGGTTTGCCTGAAACTGTATTGACATTAAACCTACCTTATAAATATTCACAGGAAACTGCTAGGGAAAACATGAGCGAAGCATGATGACATAAATAGGTACCTTACATATAACAGGCCATATTATGCAGAAAAACACAGTAGTGTTATAAATTAATTCGGCAGCTTATTTCTCTTGATCTCACTTAGTATCTCAGCATTTAATGTGTGCCTTCTCAGATTGTCTCGTGCTCTCTGGGTTTGCCTGAAACTGTATTGACATTAAACCTACCTTATAAATATTCACAGGAAACTGCTAGGGAAAACATGAGCGAAGCATGATGCCTTTGCTTCCCCCGATGCAGACAGCAAAGGTTTCTGTTGGTTTTTGTGAGTGCCTGAGATAAACCTCTGGGGAACAAACTGGGACTGAGCCTGCCCTGGCCATGCCAGAGCACTTGGGTCTGGTTGTTCCACTTCCAGGAACAGCTTTGGGCTACGTCTTCAGTGGCCACCGGCTTGGTCTGACCCTGCTGTCTCCAATGAACAGACAAGCAAGTTTTTCCCAGAAATATGAATGTAATAGTAAATTTGCGTTCTTACTTGATTATAGTCAACATTAGGTGGTGCCCTTAAAAAGTGAAATAGAACTTTGTGCTTTAATTTTAATTAAGATGCAAAGTAATTTGAGCCTGAATGGAAAATTGGTTATTTTTTTTAATGTTCTGATTGCAACTGATAGAGCGTGTAAGGAAAAACAATATAACTCAGAATGAAAGATAATGCAAGATACTATGAAAAGTTATTTCATTCAACTGAATATCTGACTGCTCTACGTTCCGAGACTACTGAGACACTGTGCACTGCTGAGATGATGCTAGCTCTGGAAGTTAAAGTTGCTTGAAGAGGTATTAACTTCCCCTCTCCATCTTCAAAGAGAGGAAGAAACTAGAGGAAGTGTTAGCTGTTCATGGCAGAGCTGTTGTATAGAACTTAGGAAAAACTATACAGAGAGAGAGAAAGTGATATGACTTTCTTGAAATATCATAGAATCATAGAATTCTGCGTTGCAGGGGACCTCAAGAATCATCTGGTCCAACCTTTCTTGGCAAAAGCATGGTCTAGACAAGACGGCCCAGCAGCCTGTCCAGCTGAATCTTAAAAGTGTCCAGTGTTGGGGAATCCACAACTTCCCTGGGGCGATTATTGCAATAACTGGTGTTCTCATTGTGAAAAATTTTCCTCTTGTGTCCAGTCAGAATCTCCCCAGGAGTAGTTTGTATCCCGTACCCCTTATCTCTTCCATGTGACTCCTTGTAAAAGGGAGTTTCCATCTTCTTTGTAGCCATCCTTGAAATACTGGAACATGGTGATAAGGTCTCCCTTAAGCCTTCTCTTCTCAAGGCTGAACAAAACCAGTTCTCTCAGCCTTTCACAGAATCATTAAGGTTGGAAAAGATCTTTAAGATCATCAGGTCCAACCACCAACCCAACACCAGCATGCCCACTAAACCATGTCCTGAAGTGCCACATCTACACGTTTTTTGAACACTTCCAGTGATGGTGATTCCACCACCTCCCTGGGCAGCCTGTTCCAATGTTTGACCACTCTCTCTGTAAAGAAATTTTTCCTAATATCCAATCTAAACCTCCCCTGGTGCAACCTGTGGCCATTTCCTCTCTTTCTATCGCTTGTTACCTGGGAGAAGCAGCCTGCCATGTTTCCTCATATGGCAGGCTTCCCAGTCCTTTGATCATCTTTGTGGCCCTTCTCTGGACCCTCTCCAGCCTGCCCACATCTCCTTTACAGTACTGAACTGTGTATTCCAGGTGTGGCCTGACAAGCACTGAGTAGAGTGGGATAATGACTTCGTTATCTATGCTGCTGATGCCCTTGTTGATGCAACCCAGCATCCTGTTGGCTGGCTTTGCCGCGGCAGCACACTCTGTGCTCGTATTGAGCTTCTTGTCCACCAGGACCCCCAGGTCCCTTTCCACAGAGCTGCTCCCCAGCTGGGTAGATCCCAGCCTGCTGGGATCTGCTTTCTCATTGCATTAACAGAAATGTTTTAAGAATGTAGAAAAAAAATCATATTGTATCTGAGAGATAATGTTACAGTGTCCATTATTTGTTTAAGTCAGGTGAAAACAGTAGAGAGAAAAGAGCCGGCTGGAGCTGTGCAGCCAAGCAGGCAATGGATGCTGATGTCTCGGGCTCATCAGGCTCTGTCCTGAACCAAAGGCAATATGAGATCTAGAGGTTTTGTTTGATTTTTGTAAAGCAGTACATGAATCATGTAAATCCGTTTGTTGTTTTTACCAAGAAAAGAACTTACAATGGTTCAGATTTTAATTTTTTTTTTTTTGGAGACTGAAACAGAGGTAGAAACTGCAGTATAAATTCTTACTCCT
>NW_010559715.1:28871-56752 GCF_000687285.1 Phaethon lepturus
GCCTGCTGACCGCTGCCGTCCTGCAGAGACGGCTGTAGTGACCAAGTCTGGGTTTTGACAAAGGGCTGTGCTCTGCCTTTGGGTGTGCGCAGGGCTCCGCGTGCGCGCGGGCTGGGGCGCACGCAGGGCTGGGGTGGCCGGGCTGGGGCTGGGCGCAGCCTTGCAGCGAGGTGAAAGTGAAGTAATGACAGCAGCGAATAATCGGGCCCGTAAGGTCTCTACAGCCCGTAAGGTAAAAGAAGTAGTTGGGAGTTTTTGTTGACTTCTTGTTTTTCCTGAAGTTGTGAAGAACAGAACATGTGCAGACGATGTTTCTGAAACCTGTGTTCTTCAGCCAGGAAAAAGCTGAGCCTGTCTGCTGATGGGGAGGAAGGGGAATCATGCTTATGAAATTGCCTGCCTTTAACTAACTGGCAGATTAAAATCAAAACAAACAAACAAAAAGTTAAGCCTTGTATTTGATAGAAAGCAGAGCAAGCTAAACGTGGGGATCAAATTATATTAGACATGTTTATTTTATGTGAAGGGAAACAAACGCATTAAATATATATTACTTTTCTGGACTTTTACAGCCATATTAGACTACAGGATAATCAAATTTGAAAGAAACTGGGGAAGTTATGATTGTAGAAGCAAAAAAGAGAAGAGAGCAGACAAACTGAAGGCCTTTTTTGGTGTCGTGTATGACTTTGCCATGTGCTCTCATACCGTCTTTTAAAAATGAAAGGACATTAACATATTTCAGATGTAAACCTACATGAATTTTAGCAATGACTAGGTTTATACATGATATTACAGGCACAGGTAGGTATATAAACTTTTTTTTAGGCTTTTCCTCCATTTAGCTTGGCATACGAGTTTCTAGCAAGAAAGGACATACTTCTCTTGTTAGCAAAAGTTAGCAAAAAAGGACATACTTCTCTGTAGAATAACCAGTACAGGACTATACTGAATTGTCTGGTTAAGACAATTACTTCCTCCTGCCCTCAGTGTTTCAACTCATTTATCTCCGTTCTCTCTGAAATGTCACTCTGGGTCTGAATGATCTCAAGTCTTAAAGACTTGTTTAATATTTTAGGATCGATATTGAAAAATTAAACCAAAGTGTTGTAAAACTGTTGTGCATGCAGACGTGGCAGAGGGTGAAGCATTATTCAACTGGAGGGTTGAAAATGTCCTTTTTTCCCTGCAGACTGATGTGGGCTTGGCCAAGAATTTCAACACAGGATTCTTGATAGCCTAGTGTGGGTGTGTTGTTTTGTTGTTGTTGTTTGTTTTGTTCTAATAGAACTGGGCTCCAAGCATAAACCAATGCATCCTTTCTTTAGATCTACATTTGGCAACTATCGGGGAGGGTTGTCTTGTGATCTCCACATGTTACTGACTGCTGCTGTTACCTATAGGCTTCAAGGTGTGTTTTATTTAAATGTGTGTCTAAATGTTTAGCCTTCACAATACTCTTTTTCTGTTCTCTGTTATACATTATTCTGGTAATAAAAAAAAAATGTATATACATCAAGAAAGTTTCATTTCTACCTCAATCCTGATATAAAGTTTGTTCTTAAGGACACCTGTAATCTGTCTGCAAATCACTGTTGGTATTGCAATTCCTAACAGGAGGGGAGGTGCTCAATGTACTTTTTATGACGACCTTTGCTCCAGGGAGACCTATATACATAATTAAAGCTAATGTTGCTTAGCGTATGCTTAGACTCCATCAGTATGTAATCCTCACGTAGCCTCAAATACCTGCCCCAGCTTGCTAGGGGTGCCAAAACGATGATCGTCTGCTCTTTCACATGCCTGGAAGAGTTTTGTAAACAGAGCCAGTGAGTATATTCCTGTTCTAGCACTGGTGAAATTGAAATAACTGATTGTTTGATTTTTACGTATCTCATAGTTTACTTGTATCAGACTTACCTGACTCCTAACCCCATGCCCTATCCTCTTGGGCCATGCTACAGAAGATATAATTTTTTAGTATTGAAATAAATCTTTAGAGTCACCAAAGAACTCCATTATTTACTGTAATTTAAATGAAGAAAGGCTGATGCTCTCATGTCTGCAGCACAGGCTAGATAATGAAAGAAGCTCCATGGGGTTCTTAAAAATGCTTTTGACTCGCCTTTTAAAAGTTGAGGCCTTATAGCATGTTCTTATTAGATACGATGATATAGCTGATTAATTACTTTTTAGATCAGAGAAGAATGCTGGTAAGTTGGATTTGGTATTGTAGCTGTCATTGAGTTAGAAAACATTATCTTCACTGGAAAATAAATTTTGAAGAGTCTTGCTTGCCTTTGCTGTTGTGAGAGTCACATGATAAAAATATGTATTTGAACAATTAGGATAAATGGGCTTTTTCTTGGGAGTCATCAGACTCCATACTGTCAGCTATATGGGGTGGGTGAACGTCTCTGAAGGGGCACTGTGCTGCTGTTGAACAGTGGAAGCACGTAACTGAATTACACAGGCTGCTCCTTCTTGTTGTCGTACTTTCTGAACTAGATGTCTGTTAAGGCTGTTCTCATTCTCTCACACGTAGCGCTTGCTGGTGTTTGGCTTGGCCACGTGAGCAAAACGGCCAGAGGAGGGTATGCCGCGCTGTGCGGCTCTCCCCTATAGCCTTACCCCGCTTTTAACGTCAAGGGGCAGCTGGCACGAGCTGCTCATTCCAGCACCTTCCCTCTCTTGACAATGGCCCGCTGCCAATAATTTCAAAAGTTGTTTTCCCCAGGTTCCACTCCACTAAGGGTAAATTCAGGCTGAACAGGGTCAGAGTAGATACTTGTTTCTCACGCAGTCTAATTTTCCTCCTATACCTAAGAATAGACTTGCTGAACGCAGAGTTCTGTTGAACGTTGTTCCTGACTCATCTCTGGGGCAATGTGTTCAAAGCAAAGTGGGCTAATTAAAGTGTGGGTCTGTGTGTGTCAAAAACTCTTTGTGGTGTAATTGTGGAGTGTCATTGGGGATTTTTAAAACACGAGACGTGGCACAATCTGATAAGAGCAGAAGAAGAATGATTTGTATTTTTTGCTTTTAATATGCTGCAGAGACAGGATGAGCTCTGCAGCAGGAGAGTCCTTTATAGCATAGAGGGTAAATGTTATTGATACCTGCAGACCACTCAGCACCTCCTCCCAGGGTGTCATTCAGCTCAGACGGTTTTGCTGAGGAAGATTTACTACCTGTAGCAATTTTTCTTAAGGAGAGGTGGTTTGCCGTGGTTGCCAGAGGTTGTGGAAGGAAGTGGACGGTGTGACAGTCGATGAGAGTTTGGGGAGAGCTAGCGTGGCTTGCGGGTGAATCGATGACTCGGTTGCTAAAAGGGCTCAGTCTATTACAATTAGCGGTGGGGCAAGACTTCAAGTTTGAAAAGCAGATTCAGGTTCAGAATTTGCAGCCCCTCCCTACTGCCCCCCTGACTTTGGAGATGTAAGGATTTCCCTCTGACAGCTAATTCAACTTAGTTCAGTATGTATGTTGTAATTTGTGGAAAAAATAATCATCTTCTCTAACGGCTGGAAGGAGCTGTTGCAGTTTAAAAATATTAAATAATTAACCTTTAGTCCTTAGAAATAAGAAGTTTAAAAATTACCTTGGTGCCTCAAATTTCAACAGAGGGCAGTGTGACATTGCTGTATGCATCTCCGGAGCATTCTTCTGTTGTGATGATTTATGTGAAGACTCTTCCACTTCGTGTCCTCATTAAGCTTATTATAGGAGTAATAGCATTGCTGAAAGCACAGGGAAGATGTAAAACAGAAGAGATTTTTACAACGGCTAGATGTGATAAAGGCAGGATAAACTGGAGAACGCTTTAAGGTAATGGATGGAGTCAATTACGGCAGCATCCCAGGATTCAGGATAGCGCAAAAGGGTTCTGCAGTGAGCCACAGGGAGAGGTTATTGTTATGGATCAATTCCTAGTCGAAGAATATTTCAGTTTGGTGCGCAGACCTCAGCCGGAAGGTTTCAGGCTATAGATTCTAGTTGCGTTGAGCTGCTGCTGCTCTCCCATTATCTGGATGCCCCGAATGGCTGTGGTCTCCAGAGCAACGGAGCGCTCTGTCCAGCTGATTTAAGTGGTCCCCCAAAAGCATGTTGCGTGTCTCCGGCCAGCAGCACCTGCTACACAGGTTGCTCTAGACTGGTCTCTTACAGCTAGTGTCTTACAACTGTTAATAACTAGTGCCTGGGAAGTATCATTTTAGCAACATAGGGCCAGAAAGGGGCTTTCTGGGTCATCGAGTTCAGTCTCTTGCTATCACAGAAAACCGTATCATATAATCCTCTTCAGAAATTTGTCACACTTCATTTTAGAGCAGACACTGCCTTGGTCCCAGGGTGACCTAGCTCAGACGGCTCTGAAATACAGAAACCCAACCTACTTTTCTGTTCATCCACTCCGGTTCTCTGCCTGGCAGAGCTCAGGTGAGGAGACCCTACCCCAAAATACCTAACAGAAAGTGTAACTATTTCATCTGTTAACTGAAACAAACCCAAACACTAAGTCTTCCACTGGGATTCTTATTTTCTTAAGAAAAACAATAAGTACTTGTGTACACCCTGTAGGAACGCCGTGTTTTGTACTCTGCCTGCTAGCTCTACAGCAGCAGTTAATTAACAAACACAATTCCCAGAGCTGTGTTGACATTAATCATTGTTGTTGGTGCACAAACAAAGATGTTTTGGCATGAAAAGGTGCTTTGGTAGTTGAAGTTCTTGCTGTTGCTAAACAGAACAGCAGCATTAATTTAAGCTCATTTTAAAACATGAGGAAAGAACTGATGTTTGTAAATGGAAGAGAGCCATCATGGAGAAAGGTGTGTGCAAGAAAGGAACAACTGTGAGCATAAAGGTTAGAATATCTGGATGTTACTTTGGTAACAGCAAGTATTAAACTACTACAAGCAAGGAGTAATGGTCTGCTAACATGAGACAAACATGCAGAATTGTTGTGTGGTGGTAGCTTTCCTTCATGGTCTAACTGGTCCTCTGTTTGTGGGATCTCCTGGGAACTCGGTGGAAGAGGTGGATCCTGAAGACAGAGTATGAACTTGTGCCCTTTTCTGTCTATTAGCTCTTTCCACTGCAGAAATCCTTCTAATTCAAACTCTTGAACTTCTTGTATCTTAGAGCTGCAGTGAAGACTTGGCCAAAAGTTGGCTTATTGTCATCTTGTTCTCCATGACCCATGAATTCCGTTTAAATAAAGTTATAGTGTGTATCAGCAAAGGAAAAATGCAGCGCTAAGCATAAAGAGAAAGAAATGAAACTGGTTTTAATCATGTCTTAAATTCACTGTCCTCTGAAACTGAATTGCATGGTGTACGTGTGTCCTCATGAACCCCTGGAAGAAAGATGGGAAAGAACTTGTAACCATTTCAATAGGAACGAGCATTTAAAGCAGGGCTGGAGCTGGAATCAGGAAGTCAAATGAGAGGGCTGGGAAAATATGTGAATAGGGAAAACGAGGAAAAAATTATTTCAAGAGGCTATTTTATGATAGGCAAAATGAAGATAAGCAGTATTTAACTGCCTTTATTGAAAAGTAAGCCTATATTTAGCCTCCTAAATGGCCGAAATGGCTTTTAAAGGAAATACGCTATACAGAATTTTGATCCAGATTCCTACCATTGAAGTTCATTGCATGGTGGAATGATGTATGCGGTTGCATTAGTTCTGGTCACAAATGGCATTCTCCCTGGCAGCTGGGCTGTATACTTATTATGACTATTCCAGAAATCGCAGTAATTATAAATGTGAACGCACATGCATTTTCCCCTTCTGGAACTGCGAAGCAGCTATGCATTGCTGTAAGAGCATAACTTCAAAACTGCCCCGATGTTATTTGGTTGAATAATTCTTGCACATTGCCATGGTATAGGAGAGCAAAGCTCCCGGTTCATCTACAGACCTTGTTTTGTCATCCTGCAGCACACTGGATAAGCTCCCGCCTTTGAGAGAGAGGGTGTTCCTGCAGATTGCCGATTTCAAGTTGTTCGAATCGTATTCACACGAAGCTAACCTGAGACAGCATCGTTGCTCATGTGCTATCCCTCCGGAAGGATCCCGAGCTTCTGACTGTTGCTGAAAATCTGTGCTTTTTAATCTCTAGCAAGGAAAGACAGAGGACTGCAGCAGGCTGTGGTATTCGTGTGTTGGACTTCTCTGCCGTTTCTCGGTGCGGCTGCAAAACGGCGAAGTTTATCCGACATGCCTGAACTGCGTTTGTAGATATTTTTGCCCGCTTTACGGATGCGCTCTGAAAAAGCAGGTTGTGTTTTACTCTGCCTGCCGAGTGTGCCGAGAGCTCGGGAGAGGGCAGTGCGGCTCCAGGGTTCAAGGGCTGCTTGGCGGTGGTGGAAAGCCTGTGTCTCCTGTCCTCCATCTATCAGCAAACGTATGACAATGTCAAACTGTAGCATTTCATAAATGTGAACAAAATGCAGTTTAACAATCTGATTTCACCCCATCTCCAAACTGCTTGCAGACATTTTTTTCTTGGCAAAATGCCTGTTGAATCAAAATTCACTTTGTGGTTTCATTTAACAATATGTTTCTTTGTTTTTTCCCTCCAGTTGAGGGGTAGGAGGCCCCACCCCAGAAGTAGCTTTCTAAATAGTCGTGTTGAATGACAGATGAAGTATTTCATGGTACTGTACTAAGCTGTGATACTGAGATTTATTGTATCTGAATACTTGGTGCTCAGCACTGGTATTATAGTTTTATATCTTGGGCACACGCAGTCCCCATGCTTTATGCAGTAGCTAACGATATGAACAAAGCACCTTCTGAACGTATTATAAAAGCAGCGTCTACTTGCATATTGAGCAGAAGGAGGACAAGCTATTATTAAATAATTGTAGTGAAGAAGAACATTTTCTTTCACCCTTAGGCTAATACTAAGTATTCTCAAGGTCAATTGTAAGAGAATTTATAGAAAGACAAGAAGCATAGGTGCTGTCAGTTGTATTTTCTGTTTTCATTTAACTGTAGCTTTAAAATCAGAATTATTTAAAGCTGTGGTGTATCTCCCTGTGACTCTAGTTCAGGAGTGCCCCTTGTTTGTTCTCAAAAAGAAGCTGCAGGTTCTTCTTTGAGTCACTCCCTTTTGTGCATATTGGACAATAGGAAATGCCTGGGGTTTTCTTGGCTTCCAACTTTAATTACAATTTTTCTGCTGCATATGTATTTGATCTTTTCAGTACCTGGAGAGTCCTATATACTGAGACTGCTTGAGTACGACTGCTTTTGGACTACCTATCATGCATTTTTTTTTGCCTGGGTGTATACTTAAAAAAATCTCAGTCCTATATACTGAGACTGCTTGAGTATGACTGCTTTTGGACTACCTATCATGCATCTTTTTTGCCTGGGTGTATACTTAAAAAAATCTGAATTGATGTTCTAAGGAAATATCTAGGTGCAAACATAAGGAATTTGAACTTCGAAGGCAGAAGATAGGAATAGCTGGGGTAGGGCATTCCCTCGGTTGGGCCAGTTGCTGATGTTCTTTAGGTCTGACCCTGCAGGCAGTGGAGGTGCTGTCTGCCTGAAAGGAAATGCTGTGAGCTTTGGCGCAAGGGTGTCGGGGAGGCTAGACGATAAAGCTTATCTTTCTTTTAAATTTAGTTCAACGTCACTGACATCAGAATAACTTTTAGAAGTTTTAATGTTAAATACTACTTTTATGTGTGTGAACTTTGCTGCTGGTGGAGGGTAATTGAAAAGAAACACAAAATGCTGGAAAATTCCAACGAGCCATTTTAAAAGTAAAGAGCCTATTTTTAATCCATTTCAGCATACATACTTACAGGCTTTAAAGAAGGGGTTATTCAGCCACTCTCCTATTCATCATTCACAACAGCGTCATTTCTAACCTTTTAGGTGTCCTTGAGCAAGTCACTTAACCTTCTTTTGCCTCAGTTTCCCATTTGTGAAGTGCGTGGAGATAATAATTCTCGTCTACTTCACATGAGTTACAGGACACAAAGTGCAGCACTTAATTTAAGCATAAATACTTTCAGCCCTGCTGAAGTCAAGGCAAAATAAATGGTATGATTTTATACTAATTTTATACTAACCTGATAATCTATTTAACTAAATAGTTGCATGTATGTTAGTTAAACATAGCTGAATGTACGTTAGTTTTATGAGTGGCTGCAGAAGCGGAGGCACGTGTGCATACTCCTGAGATGTTTTGGAGGTTTTATGTCAGCTGGCTGTGGGTAATAAGTGTGTCATTGCTTATTAAAACAACCGTAGTTTGCTAATGCGTGGATTATGAGTGCCTGTGTAACTATATCAGTTCAGTTGATAGGTTTGTGACAAAAGTTGTATAGGAAATCCAGCCTGTGAAAAATGGCTCCAATGTACCCTGCTCTGCAACTGGAGAGTTAGTTTCTGGGTGTCTGAAAGTTTTCAAAGCTTTTAATGAATGAGGATGAATCTCAATCAAATCTGATTCAAATTAAAAATGGGCTTCTTCTGAGCTTCCTTGGGCAATTCAATTTTCTTTTTGTTTGAATTTTTTGCTACTTTAGATTTTAAGTGTTTCACAGTCATTTTTGGAGAGAAAATTCCGGTCCAGCTAGCTACCTGATTATGTGCTTATCGTGTTTATGATAAGCAGTTCCTGTCAGGTGAAGGTACGTTGGCTCTTCGTCTTTACCCCCTGTTTGGCAGAGTGCTCTGGTACATGCTGAACTTGAGGTACGTAACGAAGCTGCATCCATTTTTAAGCTAAGTGTGTGCTTGTATGCTTTCTTGAACATAAATGGATTTTAGCAAAGTAGTGAACACATACTTGATTGGGACTTAATAATTAACTTCCTCTATATTTGCGTAAAAGGCATTATCAAATGTATCATCGTGGTGTATGTTCCTGTCTTGGTCTTGTAACTCGACAGTCACTTCTAAAAAGACAATGGGTTGTTGCAAATGCTTTTCCTCGCCTTCTGTTTTGCAGAGCTCCATTCCTCCTCACGTTTCCATGCCAGATAGCTCATGAGAACCAATCGGGGAATGTGACAAATGTTGAGAACATTTCTACCTTCCTTCACTGCCACTGGAGCACTCGTTCTGTTTTCAGCATGTCAAATGATGTGTGCAGGCACACACTCACTAGCACTCAGTAGGGGGAAAGAAAAAACTAACAGTGCCTCTCCTCTGTCTTTATAGGTGAAGCAAGTGAGTAAATGTCTCAAACGCTATTTTCCAAAATTCATTGGAATTAAAAACAAAACCAAACCAAAACCCATCTTTCTTATTTACAAACTTTTCTCCCTTCCTTCCAGAGTCTAATTTTAAGGCATTATATGTTTTTATGTAACCAATGATTAGATTGTTATCAGATGTATGCTAATCTTACCCTTCTTATTCTAAGGCAACCTAATGCAGAAAGACACGTAGTGCGGCAGTATTGTAAAATGAATGCTATAACGAAGTGTATTATTTGCTGTTCCAGGCCTGATTTCACAACTCATTATTTATGTAGGTTCCGCTATACTGAGATCCCTTGGGCCATTCAGGTTTTATGCTGGTCTAAGTGAGAGCAGAAGCTAGTCCTCTCATTTGTGTATTGTCAGCATGCATCTCCACTTCTTTAAGGATCTGGTTTATCTATTTGTACTACTCTCCTCCCCACCCCACCCCTTGGTAGGTGCTGTCTTTTCCAATGGAAGCTCAGTGTCAAAAATATAGCCCAGACGTTGCACTTCACTCCCAGTACAACTCATATCAAGGGTGAGCAGTGCCCCAAAATACAAATGACTTGGTTACCATGGGTTGGGTACTGCGTTCATATCAACGCATGTGCTTGCAGTTCTGTCTGTAGTGAAGGCAAGGAGGAAAGCCCTCGCTGTGCTTCAGTGGTCCTGCAGGTTTGGTTCATCTCCAGGTTTCATCAAGAGTATGGTACCTGTGCATATGTTTGGTCTGGAGTTCTGTAATTAAAGTCTAATAGGAATTTGTGCTGACTATTTGTCATAAAGCTATATTTTAATAAATTCATACCAAAGCGGTGTTGGTGAAAAAATTGTGAATGCTAGCAAGTGGCATGAATGTCCAAAACTGAACTTTTGAACTCGGGCAGAAGCCTGGTACGGGATGGCTATAAATTCTGATAATGCCTGAATTAAACCAGTGGCACATCCCAAATCCTCCAGTTAATGAGGTGGCATAAACCAGAACCACTGATTAGGAGGCATATGTTAAGCTTTTGTACATAGACTACATAGGGAGAACTGAGGCTTTGGGGTTCTGGAAAGCAGAGAAGGCTTCCCAAAGTAAGAAGTGGTCTCAGAAACAGGAGAGACCAGAAAGGAGATGGTGATGATCCTGACTGGAGGAAAGTTCCTGGAAAGATCCTGGATATGAGTAGGGAGACAAATGCTGGGGGATGCCCAGGGACCTTGACCAGAAAGACCTGAGAGGGATAACTGTGTTGCTGCGCAGCTGGAGCAAGACAACTTTCTGCCTAACCTTTCAGCTGGACAGTGAAGTAGAGACCTGATAAACAAAGACAGCATTGAGGGGGATGAGGGTAAAAGCGCTAATCTCCTTGTTTTGTTGTTTTGTGTTTGTTTTGTTTTTTTTTTAATAAACCCCAGTATCTAGATCTGCTGCAGGTTGTTGCTTACTCTGTTTTTTTTTTTTTCTGTGACACAAAGGGGAATAAAACCCCTTTGCAGCTTCAGAAACATCCTTTGCTGTATCTATTTGAAGTTGTGGATCTTTTTAGCAGTTGTCCATTGCAACAACTGAGCATGTTGCGCTAAGTCTCGTAAGGGCAAAATTCTCTTCTGGGGACTGGGAAATACTCAGCTACGTTACATTGCTCTCCTGCGTCTTTGGAATCATCACTAGTGTCAATAGGTGAATTGCATCATATTACACTGTAGGTATGAAGGACACAATCATTCTAGCAAGGTATTTTCAATAAGCCAGGTCTCAAAGAGGTCCAAACAATCGTTATGATGAGGAATAGAGGCTATTAGTCAAAAATATTGGTTTTGAAGGTGCACAACTTTGGAGGGGCTACCAAAAGCAAATGTCAGTTGTTAGGCTGTTATACAAGTCTACACCATATTTCTTTTGCTTGACAACAGAGAGTTGGGAGAGATGAAATCTGCATTCATAAGGAAATGCATATTTTTTTGTCTCAGTAGGATGAGTGATGTTCAAGTCTTCCTCATGCTAGCACACGTCGTTTTTCAGAACAAAACTTTCTGGCTGAATCCTGTGTTTATCATTTGATCTGGGAAAAATCTCCCTCTGAAGGGCCCTTCTTGGGATAGTGTATTTACATGTTGCCCATGTAACTAGATTGAGTCAAACACTTGGGTCTTATAAAATTAATGTAGTTGCTATAAGACCACCCAAACTATAAAACAATCTAAAAATGCTTATGAACAAAGAGTTCATTCATATTCTCTCTCACCCAGTAATTTATACTGGGGAACTTTTCTGTCTAGTTGTTTTGATCAGCTATCTGGAAGAAACCTGTATGTAGTATTGATGTAGAATTGATATAGTAAGTTGCATAAAGTTTTGCTATTGCATCTTAGAAAGAAAATAAATATTCCAAAGAGTAGAGGTTATGAGTACCAGTGAAAAACAACACTTTAGCCTAACTGCACATACAGGCTGGTAAATATACTGCCTTCTGTCAAGGAAGGAGAGCTATAAATGCATATTAGCTGAATCTATGCCAAACAGTATGACTGCACTTGGATCGTCTCAGTGATAGAGAAAGTACTACTTGATGTCAACATAAATTTTTAGATTATTTTCACGGTGGGAAAAAAAGAACTTGTTTTAGACCCACTTCTACGTTATATATCAGAAATACAAAATGATGATTGTATAAATTTCAAACCCAGGACACTTTAGAAAGATGAAATGTTCTAGACATCTTGTGGTATCTGTGGCAATTATGTGCATCTTGTTTCTCAGAGAGGTTTGTTTAAGTTTATGTTTTGTTCTAGAAATGAGAAAAGAAAAGGAAAGGTGTCATGCCAGAAATTCAACCTGCCAGAGGGATACTAAAAGGACTGTAAGGGCAATTCAACTTCATTATTTTCTACTGAGACAAGTACAGAATAGAGAATTTAGAAAGCTGGTTTATTGTTTCATTTACACAGAGGACAAGTGATTGTGAATGCACCTCTGTGAGGCTTGCCTGTCTGACAAGAAAACAAACAAATACCGGCTGAGCTTTAGGTAAGACTAGCCTTGTGTCCTTTACACCTGGCCTTCAGCAGCAAGCCCTAAAGATAATCTCAGAGCGCCCTTAATTTAATTTGGGGCGAAATACTGGGGAGGGGCTTAGGCAGGGTTTGTAATTGCACAAACCATTAAGGTTGAAAATAGCTGCTGACGGGAGTTATTCTCTTGTATGACAGTATCTAGGAATTACAGTCTAGGGTGCGATAGCCTTTCATTAACATCAGCACCCAGGATAATGATACAAGTAAAACTGTTGTACTTTATTACATTCTTGCTGTCATTTAATTGCTTGATAATAGGTTTTCATAACAATAGAGGCCCATGCAAAGTTGGCTGGAGTAATCCCAACTGGTGTATTAACTGTAGCAAAGTTGCCATTAACAAAGTGAGTTGTTTGGGGAGGTCATTCAGAACAGATGGCTATTATTTAGGGAAAATAGCTGCAGAACTGTGTCTCATGAGAGAAGCTAAAGTTCCCATATTTAATATGAACTACATGAGAATGTGTAAAAGGCTTCCCAGGACCGGGTAGACAAAAGAAGTGCTATGCTGTAAAACTTCACAACGGAGCCGTTGTGAACAGTAAATGCTGAGAGGTAGAATGGGTTCTTTTGCTTTGTTTTTAATATGGTCATACATTCTCTTCTCTTAACGAACCTAACCATAAGCAATCTATTTTTCTTCATTTCACGAGCCGGTTTTGCGTGCATGTATACAAACCTCACACAGAGTGTAGGCAGACTACTACCTTTGAATAATAATATTAATCCATATTAATAATACATAATGCTTACATGCAAATGTGTGCTTACATATGCAGACATGGGGGTTCAAACATGGTGATGCAAATGTTGGAACGTTGGTGGTTGTTACATTTGATGTTAAGGATCTCTAGTGGGAATTCCTTCTCATGAAAGAGCTTATCTCTCATTTGATCACTCTGGGAGGCAGTTTGAAGAAAATTAATTAGCTGTAGTGGAGTGGACTATGAATTTTATTTTCACGAGTATTGCACACGCTGTTCTGTAATTTGGTTGTAATTTCCAGTATCAGGATGGGTACACAAGAGGACAGCAAGTGTAAGGTGAGGCTGAGACAAAGTAAGGATGTTTTCTAGAGAGATTTCTGATACAAATTGAAGTTGTAGCTGCAAGTCAAATCTCTTTTTGATTTGTGACTCTCAGGTTTCGCTTATAAATTTCAACGAATAACAAAGCAAGTTAAAGTCCTGCGAAAGACCGTATTGAGCCCATTTTCCTCCCTCACGCAGATGGGAAATACATACAATCCCAGCTTCCTAAATCATTCTAAAATCACCAGATATCCAATTTTCCTCCCATAAGCAGCATCTTAACCTCCCAGAAAAGGAATATATTTTGGGGATTCTCTTCTTTTCTATCGATATTAGGAACTATTGTGGAAAGCATATGTGTGACAGTGCAGTTGGGTCTGTTACATCAGAGAGTGGACTTCCACAGCAAACTGGGATATAGGGAGGGTGTCCAGCAGTGTAACTGGCCTGTCTGTACTTTAGGGGCTGTATTTTAAAAGACTGAGTGTACTACTGAAACAATATGTATTTTTTTTTCATTAAATATGAATAAAATACTGGAAATTGCATAGTCAAACCACACACGCCTCAGGTCTTGGGTCTCTCATAGGTCTGGAAAGGCCAAAAGTTGTCTGTCCCTCAGCTGATTGAAGGGTGATTTTGCTAATGGAGGAGGTGGAGCTGCAGCCCCGACTTGCTGCTGGCCGTGCACAGGCCACGGCATAGCTTTTCCTTCTGGGCTGCAGGTTCAGGTCTCTTCGAGCAGCTTTTCCACTCCACTGTGGTGCCAGAGTGGCAGAAGGCAGGCACAGAACTGAGAATTAAGGCCACTGACTTTCTGAATAAGGTGCAAAATGCACTGTTCACTTCTGAAACTTGCAGGTCTGCAGACGTCACAAGGGATGGCCGTTACACATGGAGGCAAGTCATCTTTAAAAGAAAGTTGTGCTGTGGTTTCTAGATTACTTTTCCTTTCAGACGCATTCATCTGCTCCCCCTTCCACCCTAGTAAAAATGATGGTTTAGATACTACCAAGAACTTTGCTGTGGGACGCTTACTGGTTTGTGTGGTTTAACAATGCAGGTTCAGTTACAAACGTCTGAGTAGTTCCAACTGAAGTCATTGGATTGCGTGCTTGGGGGGAAACCGTACGCAACCGCTCTGAGAGTGTCCTCTCTGATCTGCTAACGGAGCTGACGGACTAATGATGTTAGTCGCACAGAGACGATGCACTGTGCCAGCCCGTTCGACTGCAGGGCAAGGCAAGTTGGAAGAAATGAGTGTAATAATCACCACATTAAATATGATGAAAGATTTTGTAACTTGCTTGCATCTGTTCTGGAACAAATGGCGATGGTAACGTTGGTGAGCTTGTTGTATTTGCTACTTTGGGGATTATGAAATGATTGCAGTTTGTTCATCTCGTGGAAGAACACTTAAATCATCCAATTGCTTTCCACATGAACTTTTTGTTTAAATTTTCTTTTAATGCAGCCATAGAAGTTTATCGTAAAGTGGTTTTTTTTGTTTTTTAGTCTTGTACTACAGTATTATTTGTTCATCTATTATTACATATATTAAATGTAATTAAAACAATGCAAAATATTTTTGACTAGAGAGCTACTCATCTGCAGAAATGGCTCAGTGAATGTTAAGGCTGGATCAAAGCTATCAAATGTAAGTCATGGAAAAGAAGGATTCAAAAACCTATTAGATCACTCAATCCTTCAAACCTCCAAATGCAAAGCATTTTCTTGGAGAGAAGGACACATAAAACTGAGAAGAATTGTTGCAACAATGAGTACTTTTTTGGCATTTATTTTGTTTTACTGATACGTTAATATTATTGGGGGAGAGTAACAGCAGGGTGTCACTTTTATACAGCCAGGGTGGTATAACTCCCTAAAAATCAGCGTTTTGTATTAATATGGTGTCTGTCTTCTGTGTGACGAGCATAATGTGTGATGGGAAAACTAGCCATGGGATATCTGGGGGATGCCAACCATCAGCTGTGGCTAAAGCAGCTGTATGTAAGGACTCCTCTAAAATCCACCAAAGTTCATGGCGAGAGGCTCAGCGGGCTCTGGATCAGACTTGGGATCACGGAGTTTCTTCTATGAGAAGGGTGATCTGTTCTCGGAAGAGAAGTTTGGTGAGCATTTGCATGGCCGGCCTTTCAAGCTAAATTCATGGCACCTGCCTCTTGGGGATGTAAACCTCTCAAAGAGGGAACTGAGTCTTGCTTCAGATTGCACAGACTTGGCTGGGTTTGAAGTGAGCACATTTTCTTAGTTTTGTTGCTTGTTTGCAATCCAAAAATCTAACTCATTCTTGTGTTATACAAAACTCTTCTGTGTTTGTGCATAAAGTGATGCCTTTAATCCAGTTTTGCTCTAATGGTGGGGAATGTTATTAATAATATATAAAAGCTATTTCATGTAATTAAAAGTGGAGAAGAAAGTATTATTTTATAATTATGCTGACAGTCTGTCTTTGATCTTGGAACCTTTGTTAAGATATGTTAGTAATAAAAATGAATGCCCTCTCATTTTAGCATCGCAGTAAACCTATCATTATGTTTACTAAGCCAGAATGGCCCTGTGAAAGCAAAGTACTGTGTTAATTGTACTCCAGAGCAGGACCTGTTGGCTTTTTTAACCTTTCTTTCCATGTCTTGTCCCTTCTACGTTATGCAGCTCAAGTAAATTACCTTAAAAAAGGAAGTAAGTGGTAAAATGACAACAATTTTTGCAAACATTTAAATAATTTAAAAGGTTAATAATATACCAGCGCACAGGGAGGTGGATTTGTCAGCTTACAGTGGTGTTGTATGAATGGTATGTTTGTAGACTTGAAGAGAGCACAGCACTCTTTCTGGCTTCCTTGCATGCCAACTTTGCTTCGGAGCAATACAATAACTGTATTCGATAACAGGATTTGTCCCTCGTGTACAGGTGCTCTATATTCAGCTATACCTTAATGTATTCTGAAATAGAAGTTTCTGTTATTTTGCTTTAGTGACGTCTGTGTTTTCAGATGTGGACATCAAACAAAGGGTTGTATAAACATTCCTGTAGCTTCTGTTTTTCCTTCTCTGCTTCCCTCTCCTGAGCTAGCTCCAGCTTACTAATGCAGGCGCAGGTAGCACAGGACCTTTAGGAACTTGGAGAGAGCTGCGAAAAGCCACGTGAGAAGCTGGATGGATATTACAGCAGGCAACCATACTGACAGCTACAGCTATTACACTAGCAAATACCTGAGCTTTTTGACTTAAAACTAGCTGATATATTCAGCCTTGGCTGTAGGTTGTGTTAATCCTACGTGGCCCAGTGCCGGGAAGATGCAGATTAGGTGTTATATTATTTTATATATACATATATATAATACGTGTTACATATATTATACTATATATATAATGTATATATATTATACTATATATTGTATACATGTGTTATATATACTATACTCCAAATATTTAGTTGTGATGCAAGGCTATATTTTTAGCCTCTTTAAAAAAACAGAAAAAAAGTAAATTTATGATTAAGTAGTTGATGAGAAAGTGAATGATGCCCTGCCTGTTTTCCTTTTCCTCCTCTCGATTTCTTATATTTAGTGTAAAGACTAGGAGGCAGCTTTGGAGTATGTTTTTAAGAGCCATCAGTCACGTCATGTCAAGGTTTCCAGAATGTTTTAAAATCTAAATTAAGCATGATGGCAACACCGCCTGCAAATTAGTTTACTTACAAGTGAAAAGAAACAAAGACTGTACCGTATGTGTCGTACTCCAGAGGGGAATTGCCATTTTGGGTGGATGGATGGATTTGAGATTGCTGAAAGCATTCCCTCGCCTCCTGTGAGTGTGTGTGAGTGACTAGATGTATGCAAGTGGGAGTCGCAGCCGCCTGCCCCTGCTGCACAATGACACTTGCACAGAGGTCACAGAGTTTCTGGCGTAGCCAGTTGTGAAGACTTTGCACGGCCGCGCGTATTCTACCACTTTTACCCCACGTATTGACCGTCTTGCTTGCATGAATCTTGCATGCATGCGCTGCTCCCTGCTGAGATTTCACGAGAAAAATCCTTCCTCCCTTCCATCGCTAGCCTCCAGATAGCAGCAGAATACCTGCTGTCGATAGGTTATTACTTGATTTCCACCCCCGTGTTTATCACGTTATTAATTCCCCTTCATAATATTAAAAATGTTAATTCAGTGTTTGCTAAGTCTCCTGTTTCCCAGTGAGAATAAGACCAAGCTGTTTAATCTTTCCACACAACCCGCTGCAATTTTTGAGAATTGTTATCGTTTTGATTACTCTGTAATGCACCTCCCAGAACAATTATAAACTCTGTAAACCGAAGCTGCGGCAAGCTGTTTGTCGGAGATTTGGGCCCCGGTGAGGAAGCCTTTGTAAACTGGCCTTGAAATCTGTGCTTCCTAGCCAGCCTGCGTATCAAGTGTGCGTTTTTTGCGAGACATTGACAACACATGTCCTTAGATGAGGCTCTTTCAGGAAAACGCAGCTTGGGCAGGGTCAGAGCAGACAGTGAGGTGCTCTAAGGGAGGTGGCTCCGGTCGCGTAAAGCAGTGGAGCCCAGTAAAGAGTCCTGGGCAGAACTTTTGGAAATTAATGTTATACGTGAAAGGTGGGGAAATGAAAATGGTCAGCAAGCACCGGACGGGCCGTTCCTGTGGGATACAGCCATTGAGATGGCAGGTTCTGTGGAGGGGCTCAGATGACCGCGTAGGCATGTGCACGGGACCTAACTTCGCTCTTGTTCTGGAGAAGGTGGGCTGTTCACAAAACATCCGAGTTGGCCTAGCAGGAATATTATTTTGCATCGCTAGTGGCCGCCTCATGCACCGTCAAATGAGAATTCTGAGGAAATGTCTGTCTTCTGAGTGGAGTTGGGCACTCTTTAATTTGGGATCTTGCAACACCTGAAAGAATTTCCTGAATGTCTCCCGTATTCTTGTATGTTGCCTAAAGTTTTCCCCTCTTTTAAAAAGTGTATCTTTTCAATTCTTTGCCTATGTAAAGTAAAAGCTGCACCTTGTTGTGACCAAAAAAAGGATATTTTGTTTGTTGCTAAAAGGGTTGCTTGTTTCCCTGTATAGACCCTGGGGAGAGCACAGTGGAAGACCACCCTCTTTCTGCGGGGAGGAAGCTGTGTGGGGGATCCGATTCTTTCGCGCTCCCTGGTGCCACCATCTTTTGCTTTCGCAGGTCTGGTGAGCCACGTGCCGGGGACATGCTGGAATATAGGAATTCTTTTTATTTGGGTTCCAAGTGTGAATTGCTCCAGTAAAGTCAAAGTGTAGAAAAAGTAACCTATAACTACTTAACAAAGGAATAACAACAGGATAAAAATAGAAGAATGTTTCTGCTGTAGAAGTAGTATTACAATTGTGTCTGGCTATGGGGTAGGCTTTGAGATGAACAGGTATGTGGGTGACTTGAAAAACGACATTAGATACTTTATGCGCCATGAGTTAAAGCATATACTTTGCTACCCACAGTGACTTATTTCAAGTGCCTTATATTTGGCACAGTGTGCCTTTAGATTACAGAAGGAAATGCTAAGCATGGAGCTCTTACTGCTCTGCTCAGGCTTAGCAATTATGAAGAATAAAAAATTTACCAGAGCCTAAGCTCTTAGATAGTTACAAACATGGGGAGAATTAAGGGACAGGAAAATTATAGCAACCCAGCTAAACCACTATAATTAAGGCTGAATTGCTTTTTATATTATAGCATTCATGAAGTAGAATGTTGAAATAAGTGAGAAGTAAAAGCTCAAATACTGTTTCAGACTTAAATTTTGGTAGGACAAATCCGTTTTATCTGACAATGTGTTGTGTAACTTCCAGTTTCTCTCCTCCTCCTTTTACCGATGATTCTTTGCCTTCCAGATTCAAATGTCTCCTGAGCTTCCTCAGCTGGTAAGACTGGGCTTGCTCTTGTGTGGGTGCAGCCTGTGAGTACAGCCCTCTGCCACACTCTACACCCTTTACAAAAGGCTCCGAAATCGCTTGTGTGGGTTTAAATTCCCATGTGTTGTGGAATTGGAGACGCCCTAACATCCTTCACATTCGGATTAAGAGCTGAAAATATGTAGGTTTTTGGTGGTGTTTGTTTTTTTTTTTGGGGGGGGGGGTGTGGAATGTGTTGTTTGTTTGTTTAATTTTAACTGATTTGTTTCATACTTTCAGTTCTGATGCGCTTTTATACAGTAGACCTGTCTGGCTGCCTGTGCATGTTGATCAGTCTCCTGCTAGTAACTTTTGAATCCAGTGTCTGGTTTCCACTGAAGCTGACAGTAACGTAGAGGCTTCAGAGATACTGAGTTACCCCCGGTTTGGTGAAAATCCTCAGCTACAGGAAAAAGACCTACATTAAAGCTCCTTCAGTGGGAAAGTCGGGCAGAACTCAATCCATGTTCACTCTGAGAGGCAGCAGCCAGACCAGGGCAGATAGCACGTGTTATCAGCCGGGCGAGCGGAGGACATGGGAAGAAGCTGAAAGTATATAGCGAGGAGGTTAGCGAATATAGGACACGGCTTTTGCTGTCCGTAAGCTTGTTTGGATCAGCAGGTTTGTAACGGGAGTAAAGTCCAACGCGTGAATTTCGAAGGCACCCCTGCAGCTTAGGAGCGCGGCTTTCTCGGGACGGGGAAAAGCACCACACAGGAGGAGTCCGAAATCTTAGAAAGCGATACAATATACCAGAGAACAAAATGGTCTTTGTGGAGAGAATTCTCAGGCTGATGGTGATATTGTGCATAGCATCACCTGTCATATGCATGTGTAGACTGTCGTAATTTAATTACAGCTATATTCTGCATTATTCTGACACAATGAGCTCAATTAATGGCACTGCTTTGCCCTCCCCCCCCCCCCCCCCTTCATTTCATAAACCATAAGGCAGTTCTTGGGAAACCATAAGAATGACTTAAAGATCTTGGTTACATTAATTTGGGACTCCCTTTAAATTGTATCTTGAGTTATGAAATGACAAAACATGGAAACAGCTCTGAATGCTATTCATGTTCATGGTAAATTGGTTTTATGAAGGAGGAAGCGAGGGCACTTTTGAGTCCCAACCAAACTGAACATTGATCTCAGCACGTTCAAGAGAGGGGGGGAAACCATGATTCAACCTGAATGGGAGCAGCAGTGAACCTTTTCCCTCTGTTTCTATATTCCTTTTCATGTAAGCTTTGCTGTCTCTTTGTAGCCATCTGCTGCAGTGCTGTGCACCCTGAGCTTGTGCAACATTTAAGATTTTTTTGTTTGTTTCTGTGGCTGTGGAGAAGAGCTGAAGGATGCGAGCTCCGAAAGTTCAGAAGCAAAAGAGCAAATGAGGCAAAGGGCATCCCTGTTTAAGAGGGTTGAGGATTTGTTCTTAAAAACATAGCCAGTTAAAAAATCATAAGAACCTAAAATATAGTTATCAGGCTGTTGTCTCTGCCATCTTCCAAGATCTTCATTTAACCCTACATATATCTTCATGGTATCCCTGGCTTGTTCGCTGCTGGAAGGTGGATGTGTGACTCTCTAAGCTCTCTGTATTTTTAAGTAATAATAATAACAACAATAATAATAATATAGACAAATGAGTGATGCACAATACAATTGTTCACCCGCCACTGACCAGTGCCCAGCCAGTTCCTGAGCAGTGGTCCCCATCTCTCTGCCAGCTCCCCCCAGTTTATATACTGAGCATGACATCATATGGTACGGGATATCCCTTTGGCCAGTTTGGGTCAGCTGTCCTGGCCATGTCCCCTCCCAGCTCTTGTGCACCTCCTCCCTGGCAGAGCATGGGAAGCTGAAAAGTCCTTGACTTAGTTATTGCTAAATAGTGTTTATACTAAAACATCAGTGTGTTATCAACACTATTCTCATACTAAATCCAAAACACAGCACTATACCAGCTACTAGGAAGAAAATGAACTCTATCCCAGCTGAAACCAGGGCAGTTTGAAAAGCAGAATTGTCATTTGGAAGCCCCCAGCCAGCGCCAGACTTAGGGCTACTGCTAAGTCTACCACCAAGTCCTGGCGTGGAGTTCAGGAGTGTGGGATGGGTCTGCTGAAGCAGCTTTAATACGATAGTCACAAAGTTTTGTGTGTCTTTGCTAGAGCTGTAATAGGAGCCGTTACTGCAGAGTGGAAGGAGTCTCCAAGGTTATGCTGCTGTAGCGCATTGGACTGAAAACAGCTTGAGTTGAATCTAGTTGAGTGGTTTTGTTTATTTTGTCAAGGAAAATAACTATGATGGCTGCCAAATGACCGAACAGAAACAAGGAACAAATGTTTCCAGGTCTTTTAAGTGGGGATTGGAAGCTATAGCAAATTTAAAACAAAATTACAAGCTGTAGATTGTTACTAGAAGGTTCTAGAAATATGATCTCTCTGCAAAGCAATTTCATAAATCAGGAATGTCGTTTAAGTTCTGTGATTTTGCTTTGAGAGAAAGAAATGCATTACATGTATGCTAGGTGTGCAAATTTAAAAATGTGTGTGCATGTCCTATACCCTTTGCTACTCCATGTTTAGGTCCTACATTTGAAACCCCCCAGCTAATGAAAAGTTACTTGGTATGAATTTATTTATGGTGCTGAGGATTTGTCCCAAATTTCTTGAGCAGTATGAGGGTGTAGACACTTTATGAATCTTCAAAGCAAGTAAATTTAGGTTCTTGTTTAATTCATGAACTCTTGTTTAAGGGGTAGGTTTTGGTTGGTGGTGTGTTGTTGTGTAGTTTTATTTAGTTTTGTGGTTTTTTTTGAAATAAATCTGTTTCTTCCATAGCTGGAAGTCATCTTGTAGGGTGTGTTTCTAAGAACAACAAACATAGGCTTGGCTTGGTAAGATGTCTGCAGTGCACTGCTCTGGACTACAGATCACTTTAATAGCTTGATATCAGCATTAACTGGCATAATTCTGTGGAAATCCCTCATTTTCCATGCGGTTGAAATGACCTGCCATATTACAGAGGATTCCCAAGGACTGCTCTCAAAGAGCAGTAATTGCTGAATCCTGAATTATCCTGGGGTTTGCATTTTGGTGGTCTTGAGTTCCAGTCTCTCTGACAGCTGTGTGAAAGTTGTAGTGATTAGAAAGCTTATGGACACTTAGGTAGGTGTAGACATAATGTATTGCTCCAATAGGCTAGTGCTGTCAGCTCGATTGCGAGATCAGTTCGAGCTATCTCACTCCTTTATCTGCAGTCAGGCAACTTCCAAGAAAATGTACTGAATGTTTCTCTTGGCTTGATGCAAGAGATTTGGTGTGGCAACCTCAAGAACGTGGTCAAAATTTGGAAAAGCAAATCTGGGTCTGGAGCCCTGGGTGCAGAGGTTACAAGGCCAAGATAAAGCCTACCACAGATCCATGTAGAAGCATCTGCTCGAATTGACCAATAAATCACATTGATAATTGACAATTTTGCTGGACATTTAATTTCTTACAGGAAATATTTTCTATGTTAAATTTCATTAAGCTTAGAGTAATTTAAAGCAGTCTATAAACAGAGAAATAGTATGAGCATTTACACAAGTAAGCACCAGTTTTGCCTTCACTTAATTTTGTACGAAATGTAGTATGAAACTCCAAAAAGAGTCAGCTGCAGACGTGATTTGATGCCTAAGTAGGATGATTTTGAATTATGACTTATGTTAAAAAAATAAAGAATCCTCTTCAGATGTAAGACAAGAGAGAAAGGGGAGAGATGTGCTTATTATATTCAAGAACTGTGATACATAAGCATCAATGATTCCATTTGTTTTTTATATTTGCTTGTCATTTTAATGGTTTATTATCAGGGATCCAGTCAAAATTGGCAATAAAAAGAACATAGCTTTACTTTGATTCAAAGTCTGCAGCAGATATGCCAGCAGAAAAGATAAATAAGGCATGGAATATATGCTGTTAATAAGGGAAATACAAGTAGTTCTAAGCATATTTCACATGCTTTTTCTTTTTTTTTTTGATTTCAAGCAGTGTTGAATGCACTTAAATTATTAAGCCATAGTGAATAGTACCTTGAACATGGGTTGAAATATTCCATTCTAGAGCAAACCTGTTTTGTTCTTGTAAATCTGTTCTTATAAATAATTTGCAAAGAAGAAGAAAAAAATATGGTCCTTTCTGATTTTGTGTACTTTGTGGAAAGGGAATATCTTCTTTATAAGAACCTCATTGCTATTCACTGCAATTCTCCCTTCCAAGGGAGGAAATATGCTTGTGGCATCAGGACTGTATATTATTCTGTCCTTCAATGGCCAAACACAATGTATAGGTGAGAGAATGTAATGTGACTACATATAGTTCAGTACTATCACTCTTTTTTTTGCTGCCAAGAAAACATTGGCTGGCCAAGCAGTTGGCTGACGAAAGGTCAGCTGGCCCTGGGTCAGGCAATTAAAGTGCGGTGTGCCCTTTTGGACCAGCCTCTTCATCTAACTGTAGGAGTGTTACGGGAGGAAGTCTTGATTAAAAAGTTTAAAAGTAGAGTAGCTGTGTGTACCACTGGATTCTACGCCTCAGGTTTTCTTTGCTGACACCTTTCTTCTTCCCATGGGGGAAGAGAAGCCAAGAAATTAAATTCAGTGATTTTTATACAGTGTGTTTGGTATTTTAAGCAGCTGGAAAAATGAGAAGACCAATGTAAGGAAAACCCCAACACTTGAAAACTTGAAGTCGGAGAAAAATTTGTAGAAGCCATGGCACCACCTTACACCTTTTTGCTGGTGAGACTGGGTTTGTCTGTACCATGTTAACTTTTTGTGGGCATAGTTGCTGCTACTTCTTATTCAACAGGTTAAAAATGCCTGCCTCTGCTACGGTTTCCTGGGACAGATCGATCTGGAGACTGTGGCAGAGAGAAGAAACTAGCTTGCCTTGTTTTACTTAGTAGCCTAACACAAACGTGATGAGATAATCCATTGCAAGAAAGAATCCTTGTTCCTTTTAGACACAAAGCTGCTCTTACCCATTGATCTGGAGCTCTGGATGCCTCTGGGGTTTGTGTGCAAGATCCTCAAACCCATAGTGCAGCTTCTGTGTCAGTGCGGAGGAGCTAGAGCAGCTGTGCCGGCGTCCCGGGGGGTTCCTCAGCCGGGAAGGCAGGTGCTGCTGCAGTTACTGCTCTCGGAATACGTGGGGGACGGTCAGCTGAACAGTGGGGAAAACAACGGTAAACCTCAGAATAAATAGAAGAGGGTATGGAGTTAAAAGGTTATTAATAGGCCAGGCAGGTATGGTTTATATGTGATACCATTGGCATAGAAGTCTGCTGAGGGAGACCTTGTTGCTACCCCATTGATTTCAAGTCGCATTTGGGAATACTTTGTGCTTGTATGACTAATGCCTGCCTGGAAGTCCCCAGACAAAGTGGAAAAATATGTTTAATAAAAGAAAATAGAAAAGCAAGTTTCTCTTTCTGAAGGCAAGTGTGTGGATGGGCCTCCTGATCGTTCTAGAAAGAAATCAGTAACATCTGAAAAGAACCCGTGACAGACATTTGCAGGGAGACACAAGGGAAAATAAAAGGAGAAAGAAGGAGGATTTTTGTGGCTTCACAAAGGAGGAGGAGATGAACCAGGCAGCAATATAACCCAGTCAAGCAAGTTAGCTGAGGTGAGACCTTATGGTTGCTTTCTGGAGCCCATCTTCCTGTGCAGGTACTCAGTCTTGCAGTTGGCAAGTCTATTACACAACGCCAGTGGAGCTTTTGCAGCTGAATTATGCTTCCTGTGGTGTATCAAGATTCCCAAGTCCTGATCTCTTGTGCTTTTAATCATCCATTGGCCCGAGCTGGCTGCAGTGAAGACTTTCTTTGTTGTTCTGCTGGACTTGACCCCAGCTGCAGAAGCCAGAGCTTCCCTCTGCCTAATTTTCTTGACCTGCTCCTTTTTCTCTGCCTGGAGTCTGGTCTGGAGAGATTTGAGATCCGTCACATATGACTGGGACTTTGGGATACCACATTGTGTCTGTCTGGAGCAAGTCTAGATGTCTCAGGCCTGGGTTTATGTATAGCACATGTGTAGATTAATTAACTTTGACATTTCTAGGGCATTTTGGACTGACTGCATGTGCTCAATAAGTATGACGCATTCTGGCCAGGGCAGCAGTCATGTACATGAGAGCTGAAGTGTCCAGGCATAAGTCATATTGCAACGCAATGCTTAAGTACCTGGTCAGACACTCCAAACGGGTTATGAGCCGTCTTGCATGTTACCCATCTCTGGATCTGTGAGATTTACCGTTCACTTGTTATGGAATGGATGTTAACATGGCTAAGAGACCTAGGCTTCCACAAAAACATGTTGCGCTCTAATTTAAGCATCTGTTTGATTAGGGGTCATCCGTATATCGTGAACTTCCATTATCCCTGGTTTGGATGTATGTAACCTGTTCCAAACTCTTCCATGGATTTCAGAGACAGTGCAGTAAGGACATCAAGTTCCGTGTAGGTGAATTTCCCAAACTGTTACGCTGGAGTAAAAAACCTGAAAGTTGATTTTAGAAGCTGTGTTAAGAGGCTGTTCTGTGTTCATTGTGTTGCTCAAGACTCTTTGTGCTGACTGGAACTGTAGTCTGGTGTGGAACTGTCAGTGCAATGGGTCGAGTACAGACAAACACACATTTATATAGAGATTTCCAAGCTGCTGCGATGGGGTTGCATTTCCAAAAAAAGAGGTGGTGCTGAATTCAAAGGTAAAAGGCTATGCATCAGGAAGGAAAATGGCTTTGTGTTTTTCATCACTTCACTCTGCCCAGTGGATGGGATATAAAAAGCAGAGTTTACATTCAGAAGAAAGTAGCTGCTCTTGCTTTACTCCCCTTCCTAGATGTCCCGATCCCTTCCCCGCCCCTTTGCCCCAGGACTTGTCCCTGTTCTGTGCTCTCTGTTGCCTTTGAAATCTCAAAAGCAGCATGTGTGGAGGAAAACAGTATTTCCAGAAGCAGAGAGGCCAACTTCTGCCTGGCAGTATCTGGAGCCCATAACACGGTCTGTGGCCTGGAGCCCATTCTTTGTTCTCTGGATCCGCTCCCTTTTCTTAGGCTTTTTCTGATGAACAGCTGAATGCACTCGATGGATGCGCTTGAGTGCTTATTTGTGGCAATTAGCAGCGGGCTGAACAGTATGCACATGTGCAGCAGAGTCCAGCACAGCATCCTGTGCAGCCAGAGAGAAACACGTGTCCCCTTTGAAACTGGTTTGCTCCTCGCAGTCAATGAGAAAGTGTAGCTTCAGCCTTTTTCAGATACGGCTGCTGCTATATGGCTGAAAACACCCTGTGCCAAAATGGGGACTGGTATCCAGCCCCTGGGCAGTGATGCTGGGACCTCTGCTATGCCTCTACGCAAGGCAAAATAAAACTCCTTGGAAAGAGTATGGCTTACTCTCACAGTATGCAAAGGCCTGTTCACTTTGCATCACTAGTCTCGCAGGTACTGTTGATGATCTGGCTAGCTGTTGCAGCTGTGAAAATGATGGGCTTGTACTTGCCCTCTCTTAGAGTTTCGTCCGTACTACAAACAAGGTAATTCTGAAAGCCTTAGTACATTGCAGACAAAAAAACCCTTAGGGATCCATGTGTACAACTGTGATTTATAAGCAGCAGTATATTTTTTTGGGTCTTTTTACCTGGATATGTAACTTCTACTGGGTAGTGATGTGGTCAGCTGAGTATCAAATGGCATGCTTAAGGGCGCTGAAATGAGAGCGAAACGCAAGATATTAACCACCATAGATTTGCGACTGTAAATTTGCTTGTATAGCCACAGAGGTAGTCAGGGAGCCAAGCGTCAGGGCAAAGAGGACCTTTTGTTAGACTGTGCGGAGCAGAGATACAACAGCGAGTTCAGATACATCTGTCCCTTGGAAGGCAAACCTCCCACTCAGCCTTCTGCTCCAAGGACAGCGTGACACTTACGGCATAGGTGAGCATAGAGCAACGACCAAGCTCTTCAAACTGGTGACACTCTCAGTGCTTAAACCAGTCATTTTGTCGTTTCTTCATTTACTTGTTCTTCACAACAGGTGGACGAGGGAAAACACGGTGGGATTTTTCTGGTTTTGTTGTTTGTATCTATACGATGTTTTAGCTACTGCAATTATTCTGGGATTGGCATTTTAAGGCAGTATTTCATTCTTTTTACTATTCAACTCTATTTTGGAGAATATTCTTGTTTATTAAAATGACACTGGTTTGTAAAAGTAGAAGGTGACAAAGACTGCTGCCTGCCTCTGCATAATGTCCTGACTCGTGAGCACACGAGGGCTGAAGACAGAAGTTTTGCCTAACATTGCTGTAACACACTCTAGCCAGCACAGCCTGATTTGCAGGCACGGGAGCAATCTGGTGTTTCGCTCTGATGCAGACCTCTAATACGTGTGGATCAGATACTCATTAGTCAGACAGAGGAAATACGGCATCTTAATTAGAAAGGGAGTTGTTCATGGTTGTGTGTACTGTATGGAAAATAACATGTTAAAGAAGCAGCTGGGGGGGAATATTTTAGTTATGCTTTTCTTTTTTTAACCTATAAATTTGTGATCCATCCCCCCCCCCCCCCCC